>NW_006770524.1:399924-411658 GCF_000442215.2 Lipotes vexillifer | reverse complement strand
CGAACCCGTGTCCCCTGCATCGGCAGGCGGACTCTCAACCACTGCGCCACCAGGGAAGCCCCTGAATAGCCCTATTTTAAAGAAATTGAATTCTACTCATAAAGAAAACTCCAGGCCCAAATGGTTTCACTGATGAATTCTGTCAAACATTTAAGGATAAATAATACCAACGTTACGCAAACTTTTTGAGAAAATGGAGAATGTGGAAACACTTCCCAATCCACATCCACACATAACCTTAATAAAAAGACATTACAAAAAGAGATCGAAGAAAATTACAAGCCAATGTTCTTTATTAACATAGATGCCAAAATATTATCCACCAATATATAACAAGGATATTACATTGTGACCAAGTAGAGTTTATCCCAGTAATGCAGGGTTTGTTTAACATTAGAAAATCAATCAACTTAATTCAGCATATTAACAGACCCATGCTCCCCCCGAAAAGAAAAAATTCTGTCATATTAATAGATGCAGAATAAATACTTAACAAAATTTAAAACCTATTCACATTAAAACTCTCAGTTCTTAAGGAATCTTAAGTACTGTACCTTAAGTAAGTACCTTAAGTATCTTAAAAAAAGATACCTTACTTGCTACTTCCTTAATCTGATAAAGAGCATCTGTGAAAAACCTTCAGCTATCATCATACTCAATAGTGAAAGACTGAATGCTTTTTCCCTAACCTCAGGAAAAGTCATGGAGGCCCCCCTTCCATTTGATTCCGCATTGTATTGGAGAGTCTAGATATTCCAGTAAGGCAAGAACAATAAATAAAAAATATCAATATCATACAAGTGACACACTGCTTAAATAGAAAAATCCTAAAATGACCTAGAAATCAACTACTAAAAATAATAAGTATATTAGCAATTCACAGACAATAAGGTTAATATACAAAAATCAGTTGCAGCAAACAATTGGAAACTGATTTTTTAAATATGATTTTATTTATAATACCTTAGAAAACATAAAATACTTGGGGACAAATTTAACAAAAGACATGAAAGACCTCCATACTGAAAAATATAAAACATTGCTGAGAGGAATTAAAGAATATTGAACTAACAAAATGGAGATGTATTTCAGTGTCACAGATTAGAGGATTCAACATTGCTAAGACATCAGTTTTCTCCAAGTTGATCTACAGATTCAATGTAATCTCTTTTTAAATTCCAGAAAGCTTTTTAAAAGAAATTGACAAGCCTCTTCTAAAATGTATATGGAAATGTCATATAACTAAAATAGCCAAAGAAATCTTGAGGAAAGGAGAACAAATTTGTAGGACTTATCTTACCTAATTATGACACTTCTTTTAAAGCTATAATAATCAAGACTATGTGGTACTTGCCCAACTACCCACAGATAGATAGATACCCATAGATAGATTCAAGGAACAGAGTAGAGTTCAAAGTAGACACACATTCATCTAATCATTTGATTTTGGACCAATGCACCAAAGTAATGCAACAGGAAAAGAAAATCTTTTCAAAAACGGTGCTTGAATAACTGGATATCTATCTAGGGGAAAGAAAATGAACGTTGATCCTTGTCTTAATTTTAAATGGACCATAAATTTTTTACAGGCAAAATATGATAGAATATCTTCATGGCTTGTGGGTAGGAAAAGGTTTCTTAGACAAAACAGAAGGCAATAACAACAAAAGAAGAAACCGGTAAATTAGACTTATTTAAAATTACAATCTTCTTCTCATGAAAAGATACCATGAGGAAAATGAACAGGCAGACCACAGAGTGAGAGAAAATATTTACAAAATATATACCTGACAAAAACTAGGACACTTAAGGTACTCCTACAACTTAAGAATGGAAAAGTTAATTTAAACATAGGCAAGTGTGAACAAAAGGAAAGCTAGATTAGAAATAACATCATACAAAATAAAATTTAAAAAACAAAGTAAAAGTATTAAAAGACATACAGAATTACATTTAATACTAACAAATGAACAATATACCTACAGGGAAAAATAAACAAATCCATAATTATGGTAGATGTTGGCACATCTCTCAAAAACTGATATACCATCTAGACCAAAAATTACAAAAGGGTATAGAATGAATAATATAATTACAAACTTGACATAACTTTGCATCCAGTAAACAAACAAACAAAAAACACATAGAACTGTTATAAAAATTGATTACACATTTGCTCACAAAGAAAGTCTCAACACACTCTAAATATCCAACATCATGCAGACTGCATTCCCTCTTCATGATGCAATAAAATTAGAAATCAATAACAAAACATTAGCTAAAAACATCCCATGTTTGAAAACTAAGACTCATACTTTAAAGTAATTCATGAATTAATAAGGAATCATAATAGAATTATAATTTTTCAACAAAATGAAAATAAAACTATTATGTATCAAAAAATATGGGATACAGCCAAGATGATACTTAGAGGATATGTTCCAGTTTGAATATATTTAGTAGAAAATAAGAAAGACTGAAAAGATGAGCTTAGAATAAATAAAGGGGCAGAAATTAGTGAAATAAATAAAAATCAGGGTGGGAGAATCATAGATAATAAATAAAACCAAAGGTGTTTGAGAAGACTAATAAGATTTTTAAAAATCCTTTAATTGGACTAACTGATTGAAAAAGAAGGTAAAACCTAGATGGGTGGGATAGGGAGGGTTGGAGGGAGATGCAAGAGGGAAGGGATATGGGGATATATATATACATGTATAGCTGATTCACTTTGTTATACAGCAGAAACTAACACACCATTGTAAAGCAATTACACGCCAATAAAGATGTTAAAATTAAATAAATAAATAAATGTTTAAAAAGGCAAAATATCTTTCATTTAAAAGAGAAATAACTACAGATACAGAAATTTTTTTAATCAAGAAAGATGTTATGAATAACGTGTTAAAACTTTTGGAAAAATAAAGAAAATATAGACTATAAATTGCCAAACTTGACACAAGTAATGGCTTCCCTGGTGGCGCAGTGGTTGAGAGTACGCCTGGTGATGCAGGGGACACGGGTTCGTGCCCCAGTCTGGGAGGATCCCACATGCCGCGGACCGGCTAGGCCCGTGAGCCATGGCCGCTGAGCCTGCGTGTCCGGAGCGTGTGCTCCGCAACGGGAGAGGCCACAGCAGTGAGAGGCCCGTGTACCGCTAAAAAAAAAAGAAAATTTGAATAAATCAATAACAAGAAAATCAAGTGGCAATCCAGAACTTCTTACTAATTTTTTAGGGTATGTTTAAATCAAGTTGTCAAAGAACAGATAATCTCTATTTTTACAAGTTATTTCACATAATAGGAAATAAGTAAATCTGTTTATTTATTTATTTATTTATTGTTCCTAACATTTATTTATTTATTTTCAACATCTTTATTGGAGTATAATTGCTTTACAATGGTGTGTTAGTTTCTGCTGTATAACAAAGTGAATCAGCTATATGCATACATATATCCCCATATCCCCTCCCTCTTGCATCTCCCTCCCACCCTCCCTATCCCACTCCTCTAGGTGGTCACAAAGCATGGAGCTGATTTCCCTGTGCTATGCAGCTGCTTCCCACTAGCTACCTATTTTACACTTGGTAGTGTATATAAGTCAATGTTACTCTCTTGCTTCATCCGAGCTTACCCTTCCCCCTCCCCATGTCCTCAAGTCCATTCTCTATGTCTGCGTCTTTACTCCTGTCCTACCCCTAGGTTCATGAGAACCATTTTTTTTTTTTTTAGATTCCACATATATGTGCTAGCGTACTGTATTTGTTTTTCTCTTTCTGACTTACTTCACTCTGTATGACAGACTCTAGGTCCATCCACATCACTACAAATAACTCAGTTTCATTTCTTTTCATGGTTGAGTAATATTCCATTGTATATATGTGCCACATCTTTTTTTAAAATTATTTAATCTGTATTATATTTAATCCAATATATGGAAAATATTATAATTGCACCATAAATTAGTAAGATTTTTACATTTTTTAAGACTTTTTTTGATGTGGAACTTTTTTTTTTAACATCTTTATTGGAGTATAATTGCTTTACAATGGTGTGCTAGTTTCTGCTCTATAACAAAGTGAATCAATTATATATATATACACATGTTCCCATATCTCTTCCCTTCTGCGTCTCCCTCTCTCCCACCCTCCATATCCCACCCCTCTAGGTGGTCACCACCTAGCTGATCTCCCTGTGCTATGCGGCTGCTTCCCACTAGCTATCCACTTTACACTTGGTAGTGTATATAAGTCCATGCCACTCTCTCACCTCGTAACAGCCTACCCCTCCCCCTCCCCATATCCTCAAGCCCATGCTCTAGTAGGTCTGTGTCTTTATTCCCATCTTACCCCTAGGTTCTTCATGACCTTTTTTTTTTTTTTTCTTAGATTCCATATATATGTGTTAGCATACGGTATTTGTTTTTCTCTTTCTGACTTACTTTGCCCTGTATGACAGACTCTAGGTCCATCCACCTCACCACAAATAATTCAATTTCTTTTCCTTTTATGGCTGAGTAATATTGCATTGTATATATGTGCCACATCTTCTTTATCCATTCTTCTGTCAATGGACACTTAGGTTGCTTCCAAGTCTTGGCTATTTAAATAGTGCTGCAATGAACATTGTGGTACATGACTCTTTTTGAATTATGGTTTCCTCAGGGTATATGTCCAGTAGTGGGATTGCTAAATCATATGGTAGTTCTATTTTTAGGTTTTTAAGGAATTTCCATACTCTTCTCCATAGTGGCTGTATCAATTTGCATTCCCACCAGCAGTGCAAGAGTGTTCCCTTTTCTCCACACCCTCTCCAGCATTTATTGTTTGTAGATTTTTTCATGATGGCCATCCTGACCAGTGTGAGGTGATACCTCATTGTAAATTTGATTTGCATTTCTCTAATAATTAGTGAGGTTGAGCATCCTTTCATGTGTTTGTTGACACTCTGTATATCTTTTTTGGAGAAATGTCTATTTAGGTCTTCTCTCCATTTTTGGATTGGGTTGTTTGTTTTTTTGATATTGAGCTGCATGAGCTGCTTGTATATTTTGGAAATTAATCCTTGTCAGTTGCTTCATTTGCAAATATTTCCTCCCATTCTGAGGGTTGTCTTTTCATCTTGTTTATGGTTTCCTTGGTTGTGCAAAAGCCTTTAAGTTTCATTAGGTCCCATTTGTTTATTTTGTTTTTATTTCCATTTCTCTAGGAGATGGATCAAAAAGGATCTTGCTGTGATTTATGTCATAGAGTGTTCTGCCTATGTTTTCCTCTAAGAGGTTTTATACTGCCTGGCATTACATTTAGGTCTTTAATCCATTTTGAGTCTATTTTTGTGTATGGTGTTACGGAGTGTTCTAATTTCATTCTTCTACATGTAGGTGTCCAGTTTTCCCAGAACCACTTATTGAAGAGGCTGTCTTTTCTCCATTGTATACTCTTTCCTCCTTTATCAAAGAGAAGGTGACCATATATGCATGGCTTTATCTCTGGGCTTTCTAACCTGCCCTATTGATCTATATTTCTGTTTTTGTGCCAGTACCATACTGTCTTGATTACTGTAGCTTTGTAGTATAGTCTGAAGTCAGGGAGCCTGATTCTTCCAGCTCCGTTTTTCATTCTCAAGATTGCTTTGGCTATTCGGGGTCTTTTGTGTTTCCATACAAATTGTGAAATTTTTTGTTCTAGTTCTGTGAAAAATGCCATTGGTAGTTTGATAGGGATTGCATTGAATCAGTAGATTGCTTTGGGTAGTATAGCCATTTTCATGTTGATTCTTCCAATCCAAGAACATGGTATGTCTCTCCATCTGTTTGTATCAACTTTAATTTCTTTCATCAGTGTCTTATAGTTTTCTGCATACAGGTCTTTTGTCTCTCCAGGCAGGTTTATTCCTAGGTATTTTATTCTTTTTGTTGCAGTGGTAAATGGAAGCGTTTCCTTAATTTCTCTTTCAGATTTTTCATCATTAGTGTATAGGAATGCAAGAGATTTCTGTGCATTAATTTTGTATCCTTCTATCAAATTCATTGATTAGCTCTAGTAGTTTTCTGGTAGCATCTTTAGGATTCTCTATGTATAGTATTATGTCATCTGCAAACAGTGACAGTTTTACTTCTTCTTTTCTGATTTGGATTCCTTTTATTTCTTTTTCTTCTCTGACAGCTGTGGCTAAAACTTCCAAAACTATGTTGAATAATAGTGGTGAGAGTGAGCAACCTTGTCTTGTTCTTGATCTTTGAGGAAATGGTTTCAGTTTTTCACCATTGAGAACGATGTTGGCTGTCAGTTTGTCATATATGGCCTTTATTAGGTTGAGGTAGCTTCCCTCTATGCCTACTTTTGGAGAGTTTTTATCATAAATGGGTGTTTAATTTTTTCAAAAGCTTTTTCTGCATTTATTGAGATGATCATATGGCTTTTCTCCTTCAATTTGTTAATATGGTGTATCATACTGATTGATTTGTGTATATTGAAGGATCCTTGCATTGCTCGGATAAACCCAACTTGATCATGGTGTATCATCCTTTTAATGTGCTGTTGGATTCTGCTTGCTAGTATTTTGTTGAGGATTTTTACATCTATGTTCATAAGTGATATTGTCCTGTAGTTTCTTTTTTTATGACACCTTTGTGTAGTTTTTGTATCAGGGTGATGCTGGCCTCATAGAATGAGTTTGGGAGTGTTCCACCCTCTGCTATATTTTGGAAGAGTTTGAGAAGGATAGGTGTTAGTCTTCTCTAAATGTTTCATAGAATTTTCCTGTGAAGCCATCTGGTCCTGGGCTTTTGTTTGTTGGAAGAATTTTAAATCACAGTTTCAATTTCAGTGCTTGTGATTTGTCTACTTATATTTTCTAATTCTTTCTGCTTCAGTCTCAGAAGGTTGAGCTTTTCTAAGAATTTGTCCATTTCTTCCAGGTTGTCCATTTAATTGGCATGTAGTTGCTTGTAGTAATCTCTCATGATCCTTTGTATTTCTACAGGGTCAGTTGTTACTTCTCCTTTTTCATTTCTAATTCTGTTGATTTGAGTCTTCTCCTTTTTTTTCTTGTTGAGTCTGGCTAATGGTTTATCAATTTTGTTTATCTTCTCAAAGAACCAGCTTTTGGTTGTATTGCTCTTTGCTATTGTTCCCTTCATTTCTTTTTCATTTATGTCTGATCTGATCTTTATGATTTCTTTCCTTCTGCTAACTTGGGGAAGTTTTGTTCTTCTTTCTCTAATTGCTTTAGGTGTAAGGTTAGGTTGTTTATTTGAGATGTTTCTTGTTTCTTGAGGTAGGATTGTATTGTTTTAAACTTCCCTCTTAGAACTGCTTTTGCTGCATCCCATAGGTTTTGGGTCATCGTGTTTTCATTGTCATTTGTTTCTAGTAATTTTTTGATTTCCTCTTTGATTTCTTCAGTGATCTCTTGGTTATTGAGTAGTGTATTGTTTAGCTTCCATGTCTTTGTATTTTTTACAGAGTTTTTTCCTATAATTGATATCTAATCTCATAGCATTGTGGTTGGAAAAGATACTTGATATGATTTCAGTTTTCCTAAATTTACCAAGGCTTGATTTGTGATCCAAGGTATGGTCTATCTTGGAGAATGTTCCATGAGTACTTGAGAAGAAATTGTATTCTGTTGTTTTTGGATGGAATGTCCTTTAAATATCAATTAAGTCCATTCTGTTTAGTGTATCATTTAAAGCTTGTGTTTCCTTATTTATTTTCATTTTGGATGATCTGTCCATTGGTGAAAGTTGGGTGTTAAAGTTCCCTATTATTATTGTGTTACTGTCAATTTCTCCTCTTATGGCTGTTAGTATTTGCCTTATGTATTGAGGTGTTCCTATCTTGGGTGCATGTCTATTTACCATTGTTCTATCTTCTTCTTGGATTGATTCTTGATCATTATGTAGTGTCCTTCTTCGTCTCTTGTAAGAGTCTATTTTAAGGTCTATTTTGTCTGATATGAGAATTGCTACTTCAACTTTCTTTGATTTCCATTTGCATGGAACATCTTTTTCCATCCCCTCACTTTTAGTCTGTTCCTAGGTCTGAAGTGGGTCTCTTGTAGACAGCATATATACACATCTTGTTTTTGTGTCCATTCAGCCAGTCTATGTCTTTTGGTTGGAGCATTTAATCCTTTACATTTAAGGAAATTATCAATATGCATATTCCCATTACCAGTTTCTTCATTGTTTTGGGTTTGTTTTTGTAGGTCTTTTCCTTCTCTTGTGTTTCCTACCTAGAGAAGTTCCTTTAGCATTTGTTCTAAAGCTGGTTTGGTGGTGCTGAATTCTCTTAACTTTTGCTTGTCTGTAAAGGTTTTAATTTCTCCATCGAATCTGAATGAGATCCTTGCCTGGTAGAGTAATCTTGGTTGTAGGTTTTTCCTTTCATCACTTTAATATGTCCTGCCACTCCCTTCTGGCTTGCAGAGTTTCTGCTGAAAGATCAGCTATTAACTTTATGGGGATTCCCTTGTATGTTATTTGTTGCTTTTCCCTTGCTGCTTTTAATGTTTTTATCTTTGTATTTAATTTTTGATAGTTTGATTAATATGTATCTCATCATGTTTCTCTTTGGGTTTATCCTGTATGGGACTCTCTGCACTTCCTAGACTTGGTTGACAATTTCCTTTCCCATGTTAGGGAAGTTTTCGACTATAATCTCTTCAAATATTTTCTAGATCCTTTCTTTTTTTCTTCTTTTTCTGGGACCCCTATAATTCGAATGTTGGTGCATGTAATGTCCCAGAGGTCTCTGAGACTGTCCTCAATTATTTTCATTCTTTTTTCTTTATTCTGCTCCCTGGCAATTATTTCTTCCATTTTATCACCAGCTCACTATCCATTCTTCTGCCTCAGTTATTCTGCCATTGATTCCTTCTATAGTATTTTTAATTTCAGTGATTGTGTTGTTCATCATGTTTGTTTGCTCTTTAGTTCTTCTGGAACCTTGTTAAAAGTTTCTCGTATTTTGTCCATTCTGTTTCTGAGATTTTTGATCATCTTTACTTTACTCTGAATTTTTTTTCAGGTAGGTTGCCTATTTCGTCTTCAGTTATTTGGTCTTGTATATTTTTACCTTGCTCCTTCGTCTGTAACATATTTTTTGTCGTGTCTTTTATTTATTTATTTTTTTAATCAGTGGGGCTGTATTCCTGTCTTACTGGTTTGTTTGGCCTGTGATGTCCAGCACTGGAGTTTGCAGGCAGTTAGATAGAGCTGGGTCTTGGTGCTGAGATGAGGACCTCTGGGAGGCCTCACTCCAATTAATATTCCCTGCGGTCTGAGGTTCTCTTTTAGTCCAGCAGTTTGGACTTGGAGCTCCCACCACAGGAGCTCGCCCCCAACCTCCAGCCTGGGAGCCACGATCCCACAAGCTGTGTGGTGTGGCAAAAAAAAAAGAAAGAAGGAAAGTAGCAGTACAATATCAAAGAATAAAAAACAGAATAAAATTCAAAAGATAAAACATATATTAGGAAAGATAAAAATATAATTGAAAAACTGCAACAAGGTAAAATAAAACCACAAAAAAAGGAGGAGGTGGAACAAGCCAAAAGGAGAAAACAATAACAAAGTATAAAGAATAAAATAAAATTAGAAAAATAAAAGATTTATTAGGAAAAATTAAAATATAAATGAATCAACAACAATGAAACAAAAAGGTAAAACAGAACCCCAATGTAAAAGAGGAAAAAAAAAGTCTTGGCTATGGGGGTGGAGTTTAGGCAGGGGCAGGGTTTAGGGTGGGGCTGGACCTAGTTGGGTGTGGGGGTGATGTTTGAGCATGGGGCAGGGCCTCTGCTTAGGACCTGTGGAAGGGGAGAGGCAGCACGTGGAAAGGAGGGCCTCTGAAGTGTGGAATTCCAGAGTTTGGAGGTAGAGCTCTGAGTGAGGGTGTGTGGGTGGGGTTTAGGCCCAGCGCATTGGAGGGGGTCTCCGAGTGTAGAGGTAGGGCCCTGGGTGGGGTGTAAGTGCGGGGCTTGGGCTGTGCACAGCAGGAGGGAGGCTCTAAGGGAAGAGGATTAGGTTCAGGATCCCAACAGGCCCCCCAGTGCCTAAGTTGACAGGGAAAGCCACATTCCCTTCCATTCCTCTGCACCCCACCCCCACCGCCTCCCCCAGGATCTCTTCCATCACCGCTGGATCCCTAACTGTGGGTGGGTCCCTCTGGGTGTAGGAAATCCTCTCCTCCCCCAGCCACCCCTCAGGGGTACCGGTCCCATAGGTCCAGCCTTTACTTTTGCTCCCCTCTCCCTCCCACTCCCTGAGGACCCGCGTGGCTGGAGGGGACCTTGGTGGGCAGAGGATCAGGCCCAGGATCTCAGCAGGCTCCCTGCTGCCCAAGTGGGCAGGGGAAACCTGGCCACACTCCCTTATGATCATCTGTCCTCCCAATGGTCCCCCATTTTCCCCCTTCGGGCATTGGATCGCTTCCCCTCCCCCAGCCGCCCCTCAGGGGCGCCAGTCCCGTCCCACCTCCACTTCTCCTCTCCCTTCACTCCCCCCATGCCCCACGTCCTACCTGGTCACTGGGGGTCCCTCCCATCCCCTTAGGTAGGTGTCCATGGTTCCACACCAGTGCCTGGTAGGTGCCCTAGTTGTTCATGTATTTTTGAGGCAAATATAATCTGGAGTAAAATAAGAACTGGAGAGCCTCTAGAAGAAAAGAAAATTACAGGCTAATCTCACTGAGGAATATAATTGTAAAAATCCCACAGAAAATATTAACAATTCTAATCCAGAAGTGCATTAAAATAATAATTTGTCGTGACCAAGTCAGGCTTTTATACCAGGAATGCAAAGATGGTTCTGCCATGAGAATAAAAGTAGATATAATTCATCTTATTAGTATGTTTAACATACTAATGAAAAATCATAAGGATCTCTCAAAAGATACAGAAAAAACATTCAATAAAATTTAAAGTCATTCACAAAAAAGCCCATAGTGCCTAAACATTAAAATAAATGTCTTGAAAATGACAACTGGTAGTTATCAAAACCTACTGCAGACAGATATCCAACAGTGAAACAGCATATTTAATAGTAAAAAAAGTATGTATTATCACCACTACTATTTAGTATAGTACTGGAGTTACTAAATGATGCAATAAGCTGAGAATAAGAACTAGAAAAGTAGACAAAATTATAGATAATATAATCATCTACATAAAGAAAGAAAAAATCAATGGATAAAATAATAGAATTAGTAAAGCAGTGAAGAGAGGTATAGGATACAAAGTAAAATTATAAAAATCAATAATATTGCTTTAAATGTGCAATAAGTAACTAGAAAGGTAACATTTAAAATTTCACAATTGCAAGACATAGGCATATAACATCCAGAAATAAACCTAACAAAAATGTGTCAAATTTATGGAGATAGTTACAAAACTATGAAAGAGGGGCGGTGGAAAGATGGTGGAGGAGTAAGACGCGGAGATCACCTTCCTCCCCACAAATACACCAGAAATACATCTACATGTGGAACAACTCCTACAGAACACCTACTGAATGCTGGCAGAAGACCTCAGACCTCCCAAAAGGCAAGAAACTCCCCACGTATCTGGGTAGGGCAAAAGAAAAAATTAATTAAAAACAGAGACAATAGAATAGGGACGGCACCTGCACCAGTGGGAGGGAGCTGTGAAGGAAGAAAGGTCTCCACACACTAGGAAGCCCCTTCGCGGGCAGAGACTGCGTGAGGCGGAGCGGGGAGCTTCGGAGCCGCGGAGGA
>NW_006770524.1:386589-393108 GCF_000442215.2 Lipotes vexillifer | reverse complement strand
GATGAATGGATAAAGAAGATGTGGCACATATATACAATGGAATATTACTCAGCCATAAAAAGAAACGAAATTGAGCTATTTGTAATGAGGTGGATAGATCTAGAGTCTGTCATACAGAGTGAAGTAAGTCAGAAAGAGAAGGACAAATACCGTATGCTAACACATATATATGGAATTTAAGAAAAAAAAAATGTTATGAAGAACCTAGGGGTAAAACAGGAATAAAGACAGAGACCTACTGGAGAACAGACTTGAGGATATGGGGAGGGGGAAGGGTGAGGTGTGTTAGGGCGAGAGAGAGACATGGACATATATATACTAACAAACGTAAGGTAGATAGCCAGTGGGAAGCAGCCGCATGGCACAGGGAAACCGGCTCGGTTCTTTGTGGCTGTCTGGAGGGGTGGGATAGGGAGGGTGGGAGGGAGGGAGAAAAAGAGGGAAGAGATATGGGAATATATGTATATGTATAACTGACTCACTCTGTTATAAAGCAGAAACTAACACACCATTGTAAAGCAATTATACCCCAATAAAGATGTTAAAAAAAAAAAACTATGAAAGATATAAAAGAGAAAAACAATTAGTCACTGTTCATACATAGAAAGGCTCAATATTGTAGAGAGCTAGTCAGTTTCCCTCCAAATAAACATATACATTAAGTGCAATTCCAATGACAATTTTTGGGTCTTTTGATTCATCTTGAAAACAGATTCTAAAATTTGTCAGCTCTCTTTGGTTGTTCATTTTATTTTCTAAAAACTTCTTGTAACTTCTCACTCTGTGCATCCATTCTTTTCCCAAGTTCTTGGATCATCTTTAGATCATCACTCTGAACTCTTTTTGGGTAGATTGCCTATCTCCATGTCATTTAGTTGTTCTTCTGGGGTTTTATCTTGTTCCTTCGTCTGGAACATATTCTTCTGCTGTCTCATTTTGTCTAAATTTCTATTTGTATTTTTATGTATGTGGAAGGTTAGTTATGTTTCTCGACCTTGGAGAAGTGGCCCTTTGTGGGGGATGTCCTATGTGTCCCAGCAGTACACTCTCCTCTCATCACCCAAGGGCCAGGGACCAGCTGGTCCCAGGGTAGGTTCTGATCTGTGTTTTCGGACTCAGTTCTGCAGGCTGCTGGATCATAATTTTCTTGCTTCTGGTGTCTGCTCCCTGGTGGATGAGGCTGGTCTAGAGGCTTGTACATGCTTCCTGGTGAGAGGGGCTGGTGCCTGCCCACTGGTGAGTGAGGCTGGGTCTTGCCCCTCTGGTGGACAGGGCTGCATTTAAGGACATGTCTAGAAGTCTCTGTGGGCTCAGGAAGTCTTTAGGCAGCCTGTCTGTTGATAGGTGGGGCTCAGTTCCCTACTCCCATTGTTTTTTTGGTCTGAAGTGTCCTAGCACTGGAACCTACTGGCTCTTGGATAGGACCAGGTCTTGGTACCAAAATGGCGACCTCCGGGAGAGCTCATGCCAATGAATATTTCTTTGTTTGTCCACCACCAGTGTCCTTGTCTCCACAGTGAGCCACAGCCACCCCCTGCCTCCCCAGGAGACCCTCCAAGACCAGCAGGTAGGTCTGGTCCATGCTCTTATGAAGTCACTGCTTTTGCCCTGGGTCCCAGTACACACAAGACCTTGTGTGTGCCCTCCAAGAGTGAAGTCTCTGTTTCCCCCAGTCCTGTGGAGCTCCTGTGATCAAGCCCCCCTGGCCTTCAAAGTCAAATGTTCTGGGGGCCCCCCTCCCAATGCCAGACCCCCAGGGTGGAGAGCCTGACATGGGGCTCAGAACTCTCACTCCTGTGGGATATAATTATCCTCCTGTGTGTGGGCCACCAACCCGGGACAGGGGGTATGGGATTGATTGATTATATCACAAGTTCACCCCTCCTACCATCTTGCTGGGTCTCTTCTTTATGTCTTTGAGTGTAGAATATCTTCTTTGGTAGGTCCCAATCTTTTTATCGACAGTTGTTCAGCAGTTAGTTGTGACTTTGGTGTCCTTGTGGGAGAAGGTGAGCTCAAGGTCCTTCTGCTCTGCTACCTTGTCCCTCCTCCCAGATTCTATAAAATTCATATAAATTCATATAAAACAATAAAGGAATTTGAATAGCAAGATCAATTTTGAACACTGTCATCAAAGAAAACCTCACCCTACCAGACATTAAGCTATCTTACAAAGTCAGTGTGGTATTTGTGCAGACACTGACAAGTAGAGCAATGGATTACAATGGAGCACACTGAAAGAGGTTGGGCATTTATCAGAAGACAGTGTTTGGTAGTGGCAACATCGATATGCCTGGGGAATAGGCACTCAGACACAGGAAGACAAATTCCAGATGAATGCTGTGAAGGAAAGGAAAGAGGGGCAGTAGCAGGAAGGAGATGTAGGAACAAGGCAGTTTTGTTTTGGGGTGTGTGTGTGTGTGTGTGTGTGTGTGTGTGTGTGTGTGTGTGTTTTAATGACCTGAGTGCAAAAAAGCCAGTCAGAAGGACCCAGGTGACTGGCAGGGTGTAAGCTTAGTAGAGGGAAAGGGTGACCTCTGGGCTAACTTTCTGGAGCACTTGGGAGGGGATGGGAGGAGGGCAAGTTTTCATCAGGTCCAGGAAGAGGAGGCAGTTTCTGTCTCTTTATTCACCACTGTTCCATGCACATTCCCTGGTGTACAGTACCTATCTACACTTTAGCATACAGATAGGTAGATTCCATGGGAGCCTTCATGTCTGTGAAGGTCAAACTCAGGGAACTAACCAGCTGCTGCCACTCAAGGACAAGGACCATGGATGAATCATCGGCTCCAAAATAAGGGAGGAAGGCTGCAAGCAGAAATCACCGTTAAATGTCTACCCAGTTAACAACATGTCTGCATGTGCAAAGCAACTCCACTCTCACATAGTAAAGTATAAATGCATTCAGTGAGGGACGAGGTGCATTACTGGGTTTGATTTAATTCTGGGTGGGACCCTTTAAAATATGATTCTGCTGAAGGAGTAAGGTCTCAAACTAGTCCCACCTGTCTCTCCACTGGTCTTTCATTTTGTGAACTAGAATGAAACAAATACACAGATTAAAAGGGACTGAGAAGATACCTGGCCCTCATGCCTAAAGGGAGAATCAAGCTAGACCAAAGAGGTGGGGGTCAGGTGAGGGCTTTGGGGAGACAAGGGGAGATATGTGACCCAGGCAAGCCAGGGAGAATAGAGCTAGGGAGTGAGTGAAAGCTAAACAAAAAGTCCTGGAATAAGCCCTGGGGTCAAAAGTCAGGCTGACCATTTCAGTTACTCTATCTGCAGGGTAAGCAGAGAGAAGGGAGATGGGCGAGCAGGACAGGAACATGGTAGGAGGCAGGGAGGAGGTTCTAGGCCTCAGGGTGGGCAGAGGGCATGGGCCCAGAACTTCTTTCCCAGGAAAGACTGGGTGGGTCCAGGAGAGAGGCACAATCTAAGAGGGGCATGCAGTGCCAAGGGAATGGAGAATTGGAGACAAAAATTATTCTGAAGACAAAAATCTGGGGTATCTGGAGCAAAATAAAAAGGAACCAGTGGCTGTCTGGGGTCCAGAAACAACAGTTATAAAACCCAAGCATCTGTAAGGACTCAGAGTTAATTTGGCAATGTCAACTGTGGCCCCGTGGAGGTGGGAGTGGGGGTGGGGTTTGAGTGTTGCTGGAATCCTCAGATGATGCCCCCAAACCAATACTCCTAGGCCTGTGGAAGACATAATTACTGTCCATGAGGTTGAGTGTTTTATGCTCTGTTCATTCATTTTGGCCATTGTATCTGGGCTCTATGACAACTGAAAATTTCCAGAATAGTCCCACCATACAAAAGATCCCCCTGGTCTTCGGAGCCAGATTGTTTCAGACCTATAGGAGAGGTGTTGGTGCCCTGGAATGAGGTTCATTTTCTTTGACAAGAAACCCAGCCACCATGCGTTGTTTTTATCATTATCTCTGTAATTATCACCATTGACAGATGTGAGAATTTCCTCCAAGCAAGTGGCTTTGTACCTGTGAGGAACAGGGCCCAGAGTGTGTGTGTGTCCCTCCATCCCCTTGCATGGTGTTGGGTGTCAGTTCTTGCATACCTGTCCACCGCCTGCCTGGGACAAGCAAGGCCCTGAAGCCTGGGGTCTAATGACACAGCATGAGCCTTCTCTGCTCTCAGGTATCTAGGCCTCTCAGGCACCCACCCCTGGGAGCACAGGCAATGTAAGCGCCGTCGGGCCATTCAGCCAAAACCTGGAAGCAGCGATTCTGACAGGGGTCCAGTTTCCCTTGTCACTGTAGGCGGAGATTAGCCACTCATCTCCTGCAGGACACACAATCCAGCAGGCTCATTCTCCGCTGAACAACAGACAACTGTCCAGACCTGGCGGGCTACTTGGCCAAGGCCAGACATGGAGCAGGAATCCCAGGAGCCCTTTCCAGCATCGCTGTCTCATGGGCTCAATTAGGGAGGTGGCCTGGGCCTCCAGGGATGTCCTTGCATGACTGGCCCTGCTGCCCAGGCCTCTTTCCTACCACACATCAAAGGTGACCAGGTTAGAACCTACTTCCCCTTAGTCATAGGCACAAGTTAAACAGTCTCAGGTGTCCTCTGATGTCCCCTCTGCCTGTGTTTATTTTTGTGTTTATCCCAACAAATAGGTCACAGCATTTCCTGTAATGCTGAAAAAGGCAGAGCAGGCAACAGCCTGGATTTAACAACAACCAAATAGAAAGGAAAACAAATGAAAAAACTCTCATCTTTGAAGCCAATACCCAGTATCTAGATAGTACCAGCAAACACTAAGACACTCCCTGTTCAGTTAGCTTTGAACCGAAGGGAAAGGTGTCCTTATAGCCAGCACAGCAGGGCCTGTGCAGTGAGCCATGCCTGCTTGCACCTTTGCAGCACTGTCATTTAATCATGGTGAAGGCTAGTGGCCACTTGTGTGAGGTTGGCAGCAATAGATCAGATGCATTTCAGCAGCCCAGAAGGTTCTCTGATCTTTGCTTGTCTCTGGAAACAGATGACAGGCACAGAGGATAGGATGGGGAAATGGAATTTTGGCTCTGAGGTTAGAGTGTGCCATTCCCAGCAGGGCCAGGCTGTGCTCAGGCTGCAGTTGCCATGGAGGTGGGTGTGGCTCAGGCACCAGTGCGCAGCCCAGCAGCAAGTTCTGGGGATGGTCGGCTGGGGGTGCCTGTTGAGCATGGCCCTCCGTCCACAACAGGTTAGGAAGCTCCCTGCCACGCCCAGCAAGCCCTGAAGCAGGACAGCACTGAGCATCTCAGGGCCCCAACTGCTCTCTTTTCCTACCACACAAAAGATCTATTGATTTCATTATGCAGTTTCCATCCTTGGGTTTAATGAAGCTCTTTAGGGCCCATTCTCCCAAGCTATTTCTTGAGCAGAGCTTAAGAATATGTCCTGAGACTTTCACCAGCTAATTAGATGTGCACAAGGATCTGTGAGCTTGAAGCTTCCAGTGGCCCTAATGGTGGGTCCAGAGGACTTGTTTGTCCACCCTGGGTCACCCGTGGCTGAAGACACCCAGAGGTCATTAAGAGCCTCCAGGGCTGAGAGGCCTACTTCTGCCACATTGGGTGTTTATTAAGGATGTCAATTCAAGCTCCAGCTCTTTGGAGGCAGTGGGTGCTTTATGAATAAAGACATTATACTTATTTATAGGGACGGTAAACCAACCTGGGAAATATAGCTCAAGTTTCCACCCCCAGGCTCTGGATGAACTTGGGATATCAGGCCAGAAGACATTATTTCCTGTCAACAATTTAAACTCAAATCTATCCAACCAGGAACACTGTGAATAAACACACAGGGACCTGTAAAACACGGAACTGTGGGCAAAAGTGAGTTTATCCCTCCCAAGGCCGGGTATCAGATGTTCACTTCCCAGGCTGTGGGGGACCTGGTAAACAGCCACTAGGGAGCTTCCTGCCCTTTTAATTGGAGTGGTTCTTGAAGCAGATGTCCAATGTGAGGGACATGTGGATGGCAGCTCTGTGTCCTCTGGCCCTTGAGGCTGAAATAATGGAGAAAGCCCAATAGACCAGAAAAGGAGAGAATCACTCCATGGCCAAACCACTGGGCCTCAAATCTCCTACACAGAGTAGCACCTTCCTTAGTTTACAACCCTTTGTTATAATATGAAGAACTTAAAAATGTTATTAAATGTGTTGTTTTCAAGTCAGAGTCCAACAATGCTTAGAAAGGCTCTTCTGAAGAAAGCCTTTCTCAATCTCTTTTCTAAACGTCACTTTTCAGAGCCTGACACACAGGCCAAAAGCTCTCTTCTCTCCCCGACATTCCCACCTGTCCCCACCATGGCTAACACACATTACACTTGATCACCTTGGGAAACTCTGGAAAATGCACATCCCAAAACCTGTATTAAAACTTGTTACCTGCAGCAAGGCTGCAGGTAAAACAGAGCTTTTACAGCTTAGTTTGAGATTTGCTAGTGTTTAGTCTTTCCATGGAGCTGGAAAAGGGTAGAAATAATGAATATAACAGCAGGAA
>NW_006770524.1:353251-386530 GCF_000442215.2 Lipotes vexillifer | reverse complement strand
CAGGAATCAATGCAATATAAGACAGAAAAAAATAGAGAAAATCAGTGAATGTAAATATGGTTCTTTGAAAAAGTCAGTAAAATTGATTAACCTTTAGCCTGATTGACCAAGAAAAAAGATGGAATAAACAAATTACCAATGTGCAGCCGGGAGGTGGGGGGTGGGGTGCTTTTGAAGATATCAGAAGGATAATAAAGGGGTGCTATGAACAACTATATGCACATATAATTTTTATAAATTTATTTATTTATTTACTTTTGGCTGTGTTGGGTCTTCATTTCTGCGCGAGGGCTTTCTCTAGTTGTGGCAAGCGGGGGCCACTCTTCATCGCGGTGCGCGGGCCTCTCACTGTTAGAGCCTCTCTTGTTGCAGAGCACAGGCTCCAGACGCACAGGCTCAGTAGTTGTGGCTCACGGGCCCAGTTGCTCCGTGGCATGTGGGATCTTCCCAGACCAGGGCTTGAACCCATATCCCCTGCATTGGCAGGCAGGTTCTCAACCATTGCACCACCAGGGAAGCCCATGCACATATAATTTAACAATTTAGATGAAATGGACCAATTTCTGAAAAGCCACAAACTACCAAAATTAAATCAAAAGGAAATAGATTACCTAAATAGTCCTATATACCTATACCAAAGAAATTAAATTTCTAGGTTAAAAATCTTCCAAAAAGGTAAACTCCAGGCACACACGGTTTCACGGGTGAATTTGGCCAAACATTTAAAGGAGAAACAATGACAATTCCTCATAAACTCTTCCATAAAATAAAAAAAAGAGGGGCCATTCATAATTCATTTTAGGAGGCCAATATTACTCTTATTGTAAAACCAGACCAAGATAAGTATAAAAAAAAGAAAACCACAAACAAATATCCCCATGAATATAGATCCAAAAATTTTCAATAAAATGTTAGCAAGTTGAAGATAGGAATATTAAAAAGAATCATACATCGTGATCAAGTGGAGTTTATCCTGAGATAAAGATGGCTCAACACTTAAAAAGTAGTTAATGTAATTCACCACAATAACAGACTATAAAAGGATTTTTCAGAAGAGCAGAACCAATGGGATACATACACACACACATTCATAACAAAATAAGGATGAAATATTCATGACAATTACAGTCATCATTTCTGTAACTGATCATGTGGTTATAATTGGTATTCAAGCTACCTTCCTCTACTACCCAATCCATATTCCCTTTGCCTTCAGCCAGTCACAACCTCAGTTGGTCGTCATTTTTTATCTGGTGGTGTAACCCAACCCTTAATTCTAGAAGGGTTTGGACCATTAGTAGTGAATTGGTATATAATCACAGGTCTAGCCACATCTAGTTCCAACCAAAATGAGCAACCAGGTGCACTGTTTGAAGTTCTGCTGACTGGGAGGATTTCCAGAAGGAAGCTGGAGAGCTGTGGCTGTCCAATTCTGAGTGATGCCTTCATATCATGCAGAACCATCTGCAAACCAGGCCCAAGTTTTCTCTTCCTCTGTTAATTGATTGTAGGGAACCCCCCATGAGGCCTTAGGTACAGACTGGGAGGGAGAAGGTAATATAGCAAGAGTAAGGAACACAGGCATTTGGGCCACTTCTTCATGTAATTAACTTGTGCCTTCAGGGCCTGCTCTGGCCCAATCACATATATTCCACTTCCATTTGATGATGGACTGCTGCTGTGCATGCTCAACATTATGGCTTGGTGTGTCACATAAAACCCAATTCATGGTGGACAGCTCAGGTAACATGGTAACTTTATGGCCATGGTTAAGCATTCAGTCTCCACTAAGGCCCAGTAACAGACCAAGAGCTGTTTCAGAGTAGTTATCTGCAGACAGTGGAAGGGATTTGCTCCAAACTTGAGCCTCATTGTAGCAAAGAGGGTGTGTGTGTGTTGGCAGAAGTGAAGGGTGTGTGGGTAGGAGGGTCCTGAGGAGAATCAGAATTGTCTTGCATGGCAACTGCCTGGGGTTGGGGGGCTCTTACAGTTTCCTCTGCCAATGTAGGGTTAATCCCCTCAGATGGGGTGAAAAGGCAGCTTTTACTGGGAGTGGAGAGGCTGTTTCCTACTGGAAAAGAAGCCTCATCAGAATTTAGGGGGTCAATGTCCCCAGGTTCATTTGGGTCTCCCCATACATCCCCATTCCAACTTTCAGGAAAACATTCCTTCCCAATGGGATTACTTTAACAGTAGATGCCTTGCAAATTTGGAAACTCAATTTGCATTTTAAGTCAGTCACTCACTGGATGAGATTTGGTTTTCAGCCATCTTAGCCCTGGGGCTACTGGAAATAAGGGTCTCTTTCAGGGCAGACATAGAAGCTTTTAGGTCAGTTATTCAGTAGTTGAGCTGGGAATTTGATTCCTGAGCTCATTCTTTTTTTTCACCACTTTACCCAGCAATGCTAGAAGCAACCAGCCAGCAATCTCATTATACTCATTAGTTTGACAAAAATGTTTGAAAGTATCATATATATGGCCACTCAGATTCTTGCTTTTTATAAGTGTTTGATTAGGAATATCCAATGGTGATATTTTACATATCTCTATTGTCCAGATCATGCCATAGACTATCAGTGCTCTTTTTACTACCAAAAATAAAGTGTTTAGTGTCCAGATTAAAAAGCCAAATCCAGAAACCTTGGAACCAATTCAGAAAATTTATTCTTAAGATTTTCTTCCTCTAGAATCACCCTCATTACCAAAATCTGTATTAGGCAGAGTTCTGTGGAGAAACAGAACCCATAGGAGATATAATATATACATTACACTTGACTCTAGAACAGCGCAAGTTTGAAGTGCATGAGTCCGCTTATATGCGAATTTTTAAAATAAGTACATACTACAGTACTACACGATCCATGGTGATTGAATCCATGGATGTCGAACCGCGAATGTGAAGGGTTGACTGTAAAATTACATGCAGATTTTTGACTGAGAGGGAGTTGGCATCCCTAACCCCACATTGTTCAAGGGTCAACTGTATATTATTATATATTATATAGAATATAATGTATATTCTATATAATATATATTATATAGAATGTATATAATTATGTAGTTACTAATAGAATTAATATATATTATATTCCTTAGAATAAATAGCCAATTCCTTAGAATAATTCTCTTTACATATCTGGCTAACTATAGTTATAAGTAATATGTAAAGAGATTTATTCAGAAAGACTGGCTTCCCTGGTCAATATATTTTGTGTGTATATATATTTGTATATATATGTGTATATATATACAAATGTATGATTATAAACATAATAACTATAAAGATTTTATATAATAGAAGTGAACTTCTATATATAAATATAAAATATAAATATGTATATAAAGAGATTTATTCTAAGGAATTGGCTCACATGGTTGTAGGGTCTGGGAAGTCCAAAATCTGCAATGTGGGCCTGCAAGGTTGTGGCCCAGGAGAGACCGTGGTACAGATGAAGCCCAAATGCAGTCTGATGGAGAATTTTCTCTTGTTCAGGGAGGCCAGTCTTTTTGTTCTACTCATTCCTTTAACTGATTGGAGAGGGCCACCCACATTATAAATGGCAATCTGCTTTACCCAAAGTTCACTGATTTAAATGTTAATCCCATCCCAAACACCCTCAAGCTGACAACGTAAAATAGCCATCATAAAGAATTAACAAGGGGCTTCCCTGGTGGCGCAGTGGTTGAGAGTCCGCCTGCCAATGCAGGGGACGCAGGTTCGTGCCTCGGTCCGGGAAGATTCCACATGCCGCAGAGCGGCTAAGCCCATGAGCCATGGCCGCTGAGCCTGCGCATCCGGAGCCTGTGCTCTGCAACGAGAGTAGGCCACAACCACCAAAAAAAAAAAAAAAAAAAAGAATTAACAAGAAAAATCACACAATTATATGTGATTATATCAATACCCATAGAAAAAAGATCAAAGCATAATTTAAAAAGTAATCTAGGGGGCTTCCCTGGTGGCATAGTGGTTAAGAATCTGCCTACCAATGCAGGGGACACAGGTTCGAGCCCTGATCCGGGAAGATCCCACATGCTGCGGAGCAACTAAGCCCATGTGCCACAACTACTGAGCCTGCCCTCTAGAGCCCACGAGCTACAACTACTAGCCCATGTGCTACTAGAGAAGGCTGCAGGCCTAGAGACTGTGCTCAACAAGAGAAGCCACCGCAAGGAGAAGTCGGCGTGCCACAATGAAGAGTAACCCCCACTTGCCACAACTAGAGAAAACCTGCGCACAGCAACAAAGACCCAACGCAGCCAAAAATAAATTTATTTTTAAAAATTTAGGTAAACTAAGATAGAAATGTACTTCTTTAGTCTGATAAAGAGCATATGTAAAACAACTACAGCTAACATAATTCTTAATAGTAAAAGATTGAATGCTTTCCCTCTAAGACGGGAGCTAGACAAGGATGTCTACTTTTACTACTCCTATTCAATATCATACTGGAACTCTTGCAAATATAATAAGGCAATAAAAAAATAAAAGATATTCAGATTTGAAAGGAAAAAAACTATCTTTATTCAGAGATGACATTATTATTTTATGTAGAAAATTCCTGAGCTTTAAAACAAATCTCTTAGAACTGATAATTGAGTTTATCAAGGTTATAGCGCACAAGAGTAATATACAAAATCAATTACATTTCTGTATAATAATAGTGGACAATTGGAAACTGATTTTTTAAAAATAGTAACATTTACAAGAGCATCAATGAAATTCTTACATGTAAATATAACAAATTGTGTGTAGGATCTGTATGCTGAAAAATACAAAAGATCAAAAGAAAATCTTAAAAAAAAAAAAAAGAAGAAGACCTAAACAAATAGATTGACATACTGTGTTCACAGATGATAGGAAGACTTACTTAAAATGTCAATCTCCCTAAGTTGATTTATAGATTTAGTCTTAACAAGATTCTTTGTACATATAGACAAGTTGAATCTAAAGTGTATATGCTAAAGTTAAGGAACTAGAATAGCCAAAACAATTTTGAAAAAAAAGAACAAAGTTCGAGGACTCATGTTACCTGAGTTTAAAATAGATGATAAAACTCCATTAATCAAACAGTGTAATATTGGCGAAAGAATAGAGACACCCATCAATGAAACACAAAGAAAATCCAGAAATAGGCCAAACAAATATGGTCAACTGAATTTTGACAAAGTTGCAAAGGCAGCTCAGTCAAGAAATAACAGATTTTTCAATAAATGGTTCTGGAACAACTGAACACCATGTGCAAAAAAAGAAAAGAACCTCAATCTACATACACCTCACACCATATTAAAAAGTTAACTCAAATAGGATCATAGACAACATGAAACTATAAAACTCTTAGGAGAAAAATCTTTATGACCTTAGATTAGCCAAAAAGTTCTTAGACATGACACCAAAAATAAATTTTTTCCATTAAAAAAACTGATAATTTGAACCTAATCGAAATAAAAAACGCTTGCTCTGCAAAGGATATTGTTAAAAGAATAAAAGAGCAAGCCGTAGACTGGGAAAAAATATTTGCAAATCACATATGAAAGGACTTGTACCCAGAATCTATAAAGAACTCTCAATGATAAGAAAAATAATAATAATAAAATGAGCAAAGCACTTCACCAAAGGAGACAGATGGATAACAAATAAACACATGAACAGAGGCTCAATATCATTAACTCTTAGGGAAATGCCACAACACACCTATTAGAATGGCAAAAAAATAAACAAATGAAAGACCAAAAACATGAACAACACCCAGTGTTGACAAGGGTAGAAAACAGCTTTCAAACATATATTGTTGGTGGGAATGCAGGATGGTACAACTACTCTGGAAAATAGATCGGCAGTTTGTTATAACCAACTATGTTTACATGTAACAACTTGGATGAATCTCGCAGTCATTATGGTTAGTGAAAGAAGTCACTCTCAAAAAGTACCTACCATGTGATTCCATTTATGTGACATTCTGGAAAAAGCCAAACTGCAGTGATGGAGAACAGATCAGTGGTTGCCACAAGCTAAGGGCAGAATAAGGATTTGACTACAAAGGGACAACACAAGGGATTTCTTTGGGGGTGTTGAAATTGTTCTGTATTCTGTCTGTGATGGTGGTTATAAGAATCTCTGCATATGTAAAAACTCACAGAACTGTTCACAAAGAAAAGTTAATTTTATTGTATATAAATTAAAGCATTAATATATATTGATATATATATGTTTTAAGTTATATATATATAAATGTATGTATATAATATATATATCTGAAAGTCATTATGTAATATGAAACTGTTACTGATGAGCTAGAAATTTTTTAAGTGAGAAAAAAAATCATTTTAGAATGCTTAATTATACATAATTTATTGATGAATAGTCTGTACATTTTAGAAAATTGTCGTGGGAATTGGATTCCTAAAATTACAGTTGTCACATTTCTTGGGTATAATTAAATATGGAATAGCATTCTACATTGTTTAAAAAGAGGGAGTGGGGGAGAAATGTCAAAACTTTTCTGTCTGGCTGAAATGATAGGTCAAACAGCACAGAAATTTCTTTGGTTTTGGAAACTGGCATTTGGGCCCAGATTGTCCAATTATCTGGGCCATCAGCCTCAAGCCTGAGCTGTCCACAGTGATGCTTTCTAGGCCCAAGGCCAAGGCCTCTAGGCCAGGAAAACCCTCACTGACGTCAGGAGGCCGAAACTGGAGAGGAAGAGAGGGAGGGATCCTCCCAGGATCCATGGCTGCCTTGAAGGAGATATTTGACTCTTACTGTACAGGATAAGAAGTTTACCTTTTCAAATTAGTTCACAATGATACAGCATGTGGAAATTTAGTAAAAAAAATCCCAGTGCATACTTTAAAAGGAGCCCAGGATTGTGGAGCTGGAAGGCTTCTGTCTTGTCCTCTTTCCAACAGTGTATCTCCTCCCCAACAGAGCCCACAATGAAATCCCTCCCAAACTGTGGAACCCTGAGGTGAAAGGTCCCCTTGAAACTAGCACCTTGGAGGCAAATCAAGTTGTGATTAGAGACAGTGCTCAACTTGGGACTTCAGTTTTTTAAAGAGGCTCCCATCTTCTTTATGAGTGGATCAAATCTTATTTTCATAAAGCCTTCACCAACTAGTGGAGGATGACTTGCCAGTGTTTGGCTTTGTCACAACTTATTGGGTGATTTATACCTTGAACTCTGCCAGCTTCTTGCAGCAGCCCACATGGACTGATATGAAGGGTTCTGGAAACCACCTACTCTCCCAAATATCTCCTCCATTGGCCTCCAAAGGTACCCCAAATTCCTATAATATTTACCCTTTGAACCAAGTTATTAAAATGCAAATGTTAACGAGGATGGAATAATCCATTAAGTCATCACCACCCAAGCGGTTGGCTATTCCATCAAGGAGGAGAGCCCTGGGGAGATGGGACTGCTTTGGGGGAAGAAAGCATTTAGAATCTAGGACTTTGGGGGGGGTCCTATATTTGAGGGGGCTACGTCAATGTACTGGAGGCCTGAGAGAAGGGGAGCACCAAGGGACACATCTACACCTCACCATGTTTATCATTCCTTTCACAAAGATCTCCCAAAGCACCTGTCAGGTGCCTGACTATGCCTTTCCTTGAGTCGCTCACACAGAGTGAGTTAAGAAAACTGGTATGGTTTCCACCTCCTGGCAGCTGACACATCAGCACAGACTATACTGTGCCAGATTGAAATATTAGAAACAGACATCAATTAATAAACTGGGGGGGTTATGTTTTTACATTAATGAAAAGCAAATGGGTCAGCGTGTTTGGTGGAGGAATGTGTGAGGAAGGAATTGTGGTAGGAAATCAACACCCTTTATCTAAATACTGGGGGAATTTCTTAGTGGATACATATCTCAGAAATGTTTTAAGAGCTGGGAAGCAGAGTGCTTTAGTGAGCTGGCAGGGAGTGGGTATTCTAACACAGACATGGGTTTGGGAAAAGGGTGAAACAGGAACAGAATGTGAAAAGATAAAGGGCTTGAATATTTAAGTGCCAGGTGGATACAGGCAAGATGAGGGGGTGGATGACAAAACCCAAAGAGGATGCAGGCTGTGTGGAACAGGCTTCTGTCTTATCCCATTGATGTCCCCTTGATTTGGGGACATCTCAGATCTCCAGCTCCTCAAAAGGGATGGCCTCTTGGCAGATACAGCTCTCCTTGGCCTGGGATTCTAGGCATCCTGGACTAAGAACTGGCAACTCTGCTGGTTCATGCCCAGAAACACTCAAAACTCATTTACACCTAGTCAGCCCATCAACAGCATCTCTCCCCTGACCCCTGAACCAATCCTGTGGCAACGTGGCCTGGCCTCCCTTGTTCCCTCAGAAACCTAACTTCTCTGTCTTTTCTAGCTTATCTTTGGGGTCCATTAAAAAAAAATTATTATGGAAATTTTCAAATACACTCAAAAGTAGAGAGACTAGATGAATGCACCCACATGTACCAATCAACAGCTTCAATAAGTATAAGTGACAGATAAGCTTGTTACTTCTACACACTGACTCTCCTCCCCACTTCCCCAACATACTAGATTATTTCAAAGCAAATCCCAGACATCATACCATTTTGTCTGTAAATAATTAAGTATGCATATCCAAAAAGTTAAAGACTCATTTTGAAGAACTAATAATAAGTTCAATATCAGGACCACACCTATTTTTTAACAAAAAGCCTAAGTGCCATCAAATATAGGGGATATCTCCTCAATGTGAGCACTGGAGTAAGGGATGCAAGAGCTATGGGTTAGGGCTCGGGTTCTGAGTTCCAGGATGGGGTCTTCCTAGAAATCTGATAACCTTGCCAGAATCCATTGTTCTAACTTTCAAGTCCCCTTGCTTTACCTTCCAGCTCTGCTTTACTTGGTCCTACTCTTGTTGTCCTCTATCTCTGCTTTAAGTCTAAAATAGAAAAAAGAAAAATCTGCCTGAGCTTGATGAATGCCCCTGGTCTCTATTTATTAGCTGTCTGGTCTTAGGTCAAGACTTAAAGCAACAGTTTCCTCATCAATGAAATGAGATTAAAGCATGATATTGTAAGACAGTGGCGATCATTGAGGACAATATTTGTCAAACACCTGCTTCACAGTGGGAGCTCAGAACTGTCCCTCTGAATTTGATTCTGAACTTGATGACATCCTGGTTTGTTGACTTAGCATCAGACATCAGCTCATCCTGTGCCCACCCAGGCTATGCCCATCTCCTTACCTATGGTTTACTTTCAACCTACCTATATTATTATAACTGAAGTAAGTTTCCTATAGACAGCATATTGATTGGGTCATGATCATTAATCTATTCTGCCAATCTCTGGTGAATTTAGATCATTTACATTTAATATAATTATTGATGTATTAGAGCACTTGGGTCCATTTTATTGTTTTCTGTTTCTCATTTCACTGTTTCCTTTTTCTTTCTTTCTTGTGAGTTACTTAAACATTTTCTAGAATGCTATTTTTATTTATCTGAAGTATTTTAAGTACATCTCTTTGTGTAGTTTCCCTTGTGGTAGTTTTAGGTATTAAAATATGCATACATAACTTACCACAGTCTACTGGTATCACTATTTTACCACTTTGAGTGAAATGTAGAAATCTTACCATTTAAGTCCCTTTAGCATCCTCCCCACACTTTATAATATAATTGCCTTAAATATGTCCTCTATGTACCATTGAGCACCACAGTGAATGATGTTATAATTTTTGTTTCATCCACCAAACTTAAATTTTAAAACTCAAGAGGAGAAATAGAGTCTATTTTATTTAACTCCATTTTACCCATTTCATTATTTCTGGTGTTTGAAGTTTCCTTCTATTATCATCTTTTTTCTGTTTGAAGAAATTTCTTTAGTCATTCTTCTAGGATAGGTCTGTTAGTGACAAATTCTCCTGATTTTCCTTTATTTTAGAATGTCTTTATTATCTCTTCATTCCTGAAGGATATTTTTGTTTGAAATAGAATTCTGGGTTGACAATTCTTTTCTTTCAGCACTTGAAAAATATGCCACTTCTTTCTAGACTTGGTGATTTTTGATGAGAAATCAACAGTCCTTCAAATATTTGTTCCCTTGTATGTAATGTGTCATTTCTCTCTATGCTTTTCCTATGTCCTTAGTTTTCAAAAGTTTGATTATGATGTGTCTGAGCATGGATTTCTTGGAATAATCCTGTTTGGGATTTATTCAGCCTCCTGAATATAGGTTTATGCCTCTTTCCAAATTTGCAGAAATTTCAGGCATTATTTCTTCAAATATTTTTCCAGCCCCATTCTTTTTCTTTTTTTTTGGGATTCTGATGACATGAATATTAAATATTTTGTTATTGTCACACAGGTCCTTGACACTCTGTTCATTTTTTTCAGCTTATTTTCTGTCTTTTGTTCAGACTGGGTAATTTCTACTCATCTGACTTCAAGTTTACAGATTCTTTCCTCTATTATCTCTTCTTTGTTAGCAAGAGCATTTAGAATTTTTAAATTTTGGTTATTATATTTTTCAGTTCCACAGTTTCCACTTAGTTCTTTTTATATTTTCCATTTTTTAATTTGTTTCAAAAGTGCTCCTAATTGCTTATTAGAACATTTTTATGATGGCTGCTTTAAAATTCTTGTCAGAAAATTCCAACAACTGAATCATCTCAGTTGATTATTTTTCATGCTGTGATTTTCCTGGTTCTTGGTATAATGAATGAGTTTTAAAAAATTATATCCTGGACATTTGGGAATTATGTATGAGACTCTGAGTCCTATTAAAATCTTCCATTTTAGCAGGGAGTTTAGACTTAGCATGCAGGTCCAATCTGCTTCAGGTCCAATCTGCTTCTTTTATGTGTTACCTCCAGGCTAATCTGAAACCCTGGGTGGTATTCTCTACTGTAGTTCTCAAACTTTTTGTCATGTTAATTCTGGTCAGTTTCATGTGTGGGTCACTTGGAGTCACTTCGTATACAGGTTAAAGAGTCCCTTTCTCTAGTCCTCTTCACTCTGTAATCCTCCCAACTCTCTAGTTGAGAAAGGAGTCCAATCTGCCACTTCTGGGTGGTGAATGGAAGTCCAGCCTCCCCACTCAGCTTCCCAGACACCACTCTGGCATGGGAATCAGAGTGCTCCCTGCTACTGCTAGACAGCGGGTGGAAGTCCAGGCTCACTTTTCAGCCTACACTGGCAATTGGGGGCTGGGGGGAGCTGCATTTGTGAGGTATTGTCAAAATGATTTCCGCTAGGCAGCCCTTTTCTTGGTCCTTTGGCTAGAGAGAGCAGATTTTTCTTGGATATTTAAAAAATATGGACCTATTGGTGTTTCTGGGTTGTGAGCTTCTCCAGTGCCCAATCCAGGATATATGAAAGACAGAAACAAAATCCGGGAACTCACTGCTGTGTTATTCCTCAAGTGCTGAGATCCCTAGCCAGTCTGTCCTCTTCTTTCTACTATTCAGAGGCTTCTTGTATGTGTTTGTTGTTTTATAGCAAAGATTTTCAGTTGTTCTTATGGGAGGGTTAGGGAGAAATAAGCCTCCTCCATCTTGCCTGGCTGGCTTACCACCAGAGGTGGTAAGGAGGATTCTCTGGGACCAGGTGAGGATAGCACCATTTGAGCAAGAGAGACCATTTCCAGGGTCAGGGAGCTGCTTTCTGACTTGGGATGGCTCCTCTTGAAAGTTCAAGGGGCTTGGGAGTCTTGGAGCCATCATGGAACACATTCTGGATTCCACAGTCATGGCTGAAAGTGACTCTGCAGCCAGAGGCATCCTGGCTTGTCTGCATGCATGGTGCCCGCCCCTCACTGTGCTGGGGAATCAACCGCAGTATCCTCACCACAGGACTTCTGTCCCCTGAACACCATAGCTGTGCCACAGAACGGTCCCAATATCCTGCCTTCAATACTGGGAGACTGCAAAATCCAGCAATTAGGGAAAAGAAATCAGTCCCAGAGCTGCCATGTCAACCCTGTGAGCGCTTGCTGACTTTTTAATATATATATATAAATTTATTTATTTTATTTATTTTTAGCTTTGTTGGATCTTTGTTGCTCCGTGCAGGCTTTCTCTAGTTGTGGCGAGTGGGGGTTCCTCTTCATTGTAGTGCATGGGCTTCTCATTGCAGTGGCTTCTCTTGCCACGGAGCATGGGCTCTAGGTATGCAGGCTTCAGTAGCTGTAGCATGTGGGCTCAGTAGTTGCAGCTCATGGGCTCCAGAGCGCAGGCTCAGCAGCTATGGCACACGGGCCCAGCTGCTCCGAGGCATGTGGGATCTTCCCGGACCAGGGCTCGAACCCACGTCCCCTGCACTGGCAGGCAGACTCCCAACCACTATGCCACTAGGGAAGCCCCGCTTGCTGACTTGAACTTCCCAGATTGTTATAAATTGAGGTGCCTGCAGTATTTCTTTATCTCTACCTTTGTCCCAGAGCATAAAAATCACACCTAGGTAGAGAAGTATTTGTTTTAAAAAGAAAAGATCATATGAGACTCCAGTAATTATATTTTCTCACAGAGGAAACTATTGCTATACAGCAATGCTATCATTATAGTTAATCTTTTATCACCTCACCTTTTTTTTTTTTTAGTTGCTGGATTTATTTATTTTTTAATTTAATTTTATTTATTTTTTTATACAGCAGGATCTTATTAGTTATCCATTTTATACATATTAGTGTATATATGTCCATCCCAATCTCCAAAATTCATCCCACCACCACTATCCCCCCCAGCACCCCACTTTCCCCACTTGGTGTCCATAAGTTTGTTCTCTACATCTGGGTCTCTATTTCTGCCTTGCAAACCAGTTCATCTATACCATTTTTCTAGATTCCACATATATGTGTTAATATACCATATTTGTTTTTCTCTTTCTGACTAACTTCACTCTGTATGACAGTCTCTAGATCAATCCATGTCTCTACAAATGACCAAATTTCATTCCTTTTTATGGCTGAGTAATATTCCATTGTATATATGTACCACATCTTCTTTATCCATTTGTCTGTCGATGGGCATTTAGGTTGCTTCCATGTCCTGGCTATTGTAAATGGTGTTGCAATGAACATTGGGGTGCATGTGTCTCTTTGAATTATGGTTTTCTCTGGGTATATGCCCAGTAGTGGGATTCTGGGTCATATGGTAATTCTATATTTAGTTTTTTAAAGAACCTCCATACTGTTCTCCATAGTGGCTGTATCAATTTACATTCCCACCAACAGTGCAAGAGGGTTCCCTTTTCTCTACACCCTCTCCAGCATTTGTTGTTTGTAGATTTTCTTATGATGCCCATTCTATTAGTTGCTGGATTTAGAAGTTATATCCCCAAATGGCCCATGTCAAATATCAAAAAAGCTGCAGAATTTAAATCTTATAATTCATAGATCTTGAGGTACTTATCTCCAGGCTGACCTATCAGGAAACTGCAAGTTTCCACTGAGGAAATGTCTGCAGTGTCCCAGCAACATCCTGCCTTGATGACGTCACTCCAGGAGTGAGCTTTCTGGGCTCATTTCCTCAGCAGCACACCTGTTTGGTCTCTGGCCCTTATGGAAATTCCTTTGCTTTTACTCTGCCCATTCTCCAAGAATTTCCCGAAGTAACTATTCCCTGAGTATCAGGGGCTCTTCAAGGAGTCTCTGCTTGTGGCTTAGATTACATGAGAATGCATAGGATCTCATATCCTCTGTACCCTCTTTTTAGAAAAAGTTAGGTCATTACAAGTAGATGGCAGTAGAAAATATGTCCTTTTTAGTGCAGAATAAAATCAAGATCGGAATTCTTTTTTAAATTACCATTAAAGTCCAGGACAATCTCTAACCATCTCCTCAGGCTCTACTTCATCTCTGGAACTTTCCTCATGTATTTGAAAGTAAAGAGAAGGGGGCTTTCAAAGGAAAAGCTCCATATCTTGGTGGAAACATTCCTATTGCTTCTTGATTCTATTCGTTAACTTGTCCACACACTTTATCCTATTTAGATAAAGATGAAATTCAAAAGAGGTGAAGAAAATGGATTAATAGGAAATCAAGTCAAATCACTGATGGTTGAGAATCCACCACCCTCATCCCTCATTTTGGGGGCATCCATAGTTCCCAAACATTTATTTGTGGGCAAAACCTCTCATAAGCAACCTTGATTTCTCTTTATAATTGATGTAAAACTACAGAGTCTCCATCAACAGAGAAGTAATTCCAGCTCCAGATTGGTAATAGGGGTAATTTGCCTTTGTAATGACATAGAGCATGTAATCAGATGGCCATGGGTAAACCTGGGCAGCCAGACCCTGGGAATTGTACTGACTGTGGTCTTTTTGGGGATTGTCTCCTGGGGCCACAGAGACAAGACAAGGAGCCTCCAGACTGCCCATGAGCCAGGTCAGGGAGGGAACCCCTCTTGTGTCTTGTCCAGGACCATGGCAGAGGAAATGAGTACAAGAGGTGGCTGGCAGGGCAATACCCTTACCAGGCAGGCACGTGTTAGGGGAATTCCTGGACACTCGTGTGTGGACCCCAGAGCAGTAGGACCTTGGGACGAGCTGAGGACCAGTGCTGGATGATGCCGAGTGAGAGGAGCTGAGGGAGCTGTGACAGTCTGTTCAGCTATCTATGGGCATCTGTGTGCTGACTCTAAGGTGACCACTTGATAAGAGGCCCCTTGCAGAGCTGTGCGAGCTCATGATTCCAAAGAGTGAGTGAGGAGCTTTGACAGCCATGTGTCAACAGTGTAACAAAAATCAGAGATTCACATCACGGCTCAAAGCCACTCTAGACTCCTCAGAACAGTAAATTTGTTACCTGAACTATGCAGAACATGACCTGCCCCTGGAGCCCAGGAGAGGAGGAGAAGGCTTTTCTCCCAGGGGAGGAGGTGTGGGCACGCATGGAAGGAAACAGGTCCCAGTGGTTCTTGGGACCCCTCCTGGGAATGCACACAGCACCTCCCCACCTGTGGAGCCCTTGCTGGGAAAGGTCAGCTCAGCCTTTGGGAACAAGGACAAGCAATGTCCTGCCCGATTGGGGAGAGGAGCAGGAGGCCTAACACCTCCCCCATACCCTGACCACAGGCACTCTTGAGGACAGGTGCCCAGCTGTCTACCCCAATGCTGGATGAGGTTACTTCCCAGGCATTTGAAAGAGGCCATGGCCACAGCAGCTGTCTCAGCATATGCATGGCACCTGTGCCACTGTTCCCCTCACCTGTCCTGTTCCTGTGCTAGCCTGGCCTGTGCTCATCTGTCCTCACCTTCCGGCCCCATCCACTATTGACCACCCTGAGGATCCCCATCTCCCTCTGGCATGGCCATCTCTCTCTGGCATCCCCATCTCCCACCTGGGCAGCCGACACCCTCTGGGTCTCCTGATTGGTTTTCAAGAGTGTTGGTAAAAACACAAGCGTGTTGGGTATGACCTTAAGTGTTTGGAATGCCACCAGAGGAGCATGGGAAGGGGAGTGGGAATTGTGGGACCTTCTCCTTGGAGAAGCAACCACCCTCAACAAGAGCCCAGAATCCTCAAGTCCCAGACTGATTCAGACACAGCTCCATCTACAAAGATCTTGTCTGAAGCCCAGGATGCCTTAGAAAAGGACATGGAGCGGTTATGATGAATGCAGAGCCATGAGAGCCCCAAAGGAATGGAAAAGTACAATCCAGGTGCTACCAACCTGGGGCAGATGAAGAAACCTGAAACACCCTTGGAAATGGGGGTCAGGAGGGAGTTAGGCCATCAGTTGGGCTGCCCCAATGGCACTCACAGGGGGTGCCAGAAGGTCGGTTCAATGGGAGGAGAATAGTGGAGAGAAGGGATAAGGGGACAGGGAACTGCCAATTTTCAGGACTCTATAGGCAGCTCCACTAGCCTCACCAGGCACAGAGGCAAATGCCCTCAAGAAATTCTCCTTCCCTACCTGGCTTCTTTCCCAAGGAGCACAGGAAATGGGTACAAATTTCCCAGGCAATTTTAACACTTCTGGGATATTCCTTACGAATGATGTTCAGTGATGCTGACATTTTAAATGCTCATTGATCCACGATCATTAGGATTTAACTCAATAATGAACAGATCATAGACCCAGACTGGATTTTCTGAAATGCAGAGGATTTTTTTCCACAATTTTTGGAAATCCATAAGAATTCCTTTATCTTGTTTCAAAACATACTGGTCTGAGTGGATCTTTTCATTACAGACGTGAAATCAAGCAGTTGGCTTCTGATGATTTTTTCTCCACCATCAGCCTGCTCTTTCTTTCTTTTCTTCCGCTTCCCCCTACCCTCATTTTTGCAGATTTCCCTGGGTAAAGTCATCCAAAGATTATTCATAAAGCATCATTCTAGAACTTTACAGTAAGAAGTCTTTAAACTGTCATTAACTCACTTGCCTTCCTTCTAAAGGAAGAAATTAGGCCACAAATCAAGAATACAGGGCAAATAAATAATACCTTGTCTCAGCTAAACCACATTTTAGAAACCAGCACACAAGTCACATGCAACGTCAGACATTAGCAATGTCTTTAAAGATGTTATCACACCGATGACAAATTATGGTGAGTGAAGCATGGTGTAACATCTGAGACAGGGACAGGAAAGAACATGAACCAACCGTGGATGACTGCTGTTTGATGATGGAATTTGCAGGGTAAAAATATCAAAGCTCAAGACTTGAAAAGCATAATATTCCACGTGAAAGACTTTAAGTAGCAGAAGAATGTTCATGACTATAAAAAAAAAAAAAGGGTAGAAATAGTACACTGCAGTAGAGTGCCAATGTTTGTTAAAAATTGATCAGAAATACAAGAAAGAGTGAGTGATGGTTTCTAACTAATTATGAAAATGAAGCATATCTCAACTAAATGGTTAACACCCAAGACAAGTGACATTTCATTCAATGTGTGCCCAGATGATCTAACAGAAAAATTCCTCTTCCTTTTTTTTCAGGAAGCTATGGGAGGACGTGTTGCACAAAAATGAGAGAGTAAAGCAAAAAAGAGGACGATGCGGTTCCAGGAAATGAGATGCAATGAAGAGGAAGGTAAAGGAAATTTGTGGAATAACGATGAAGGGAACTCTGAGGCCAAGCACTGTGCAGCAGGCCTGGAGTACTGTCTGGGAATATTGGGGTGGGATGGGGACTCTGGGTGGTGGACTCCATTGTGCAGTGGTCCTAGGGAGCTGGCTGGCATCAGCACGTGGGAGCCCACTGTTAAATATTCAGGAAATTTGCAAGCCATTATTTAAAATTAATTTATATAAACTAATATTTAACTAAATTATATTTTTAAACAAAGGTAATAAATATTCAAAATTCATCTCTTTCTGATTATTTTACTACTTTTTCCTAATATTTATGTTCCTGAGGTTACTTACGGTTTTTGTATCTGGATGGTAGAAGTATATCATATGTGTCATTGCACATCTCTCCCCAACTCTTTGTTCAGTGGTGTCACACTAGTAGCTTGAAATTGGCCTGGGTGGGAGTACTTATACTATGGAAATTGGCAAAAGTTACAAGTCAGGCCTTGATTTATTATTTTGATGGTCTGTACTTAAGAAAATAATGAAGAAATGATTAAGAATGTAGATTAAACTTTAAAATATGTCCTGTTTGAAGCCATTATATTGTGAATAGCAGGAAAAAAGCAAGGAAGTATTTATTCTTCTAGCATTTGAAAATGAATATTTGATATAGCAAAGAGATCGCTCAAATCATTTAGGAACAAGACAAATGAAGTTCCAAAAAAATTCTTTATTGTTTCACTTTTGTCTTATTGATACTTAGTAACATAAATGGAAATAGCAACTAACAATTATTTAACAACTACACTCATTCGTTATGGATAAAAGAATTTGGCAAAAAGCAGGGGAAAAGTTCTATGAAAATAGAACAGCTATGTGGAAGTTACAACAAAGAGTATTGCATATTTTATGGCTAATTGTATATTGTTTGCTACATGTTTTTATGTCAGCTTAGATGCACCTTGACCCAGGACAAGCAAGCTACCTTACAGAGCCACGGTGAGAAGGAACCTAGGGCAGTACCAGGTCAGTCTGCTGGCCCACCTTCTTTGCATTAGTGTCACATGTTCACACGCACATAGCCTGCTAGTGTGTACATGGACCTTTAGCATGCACATAGCCTGTGCCTGTTTATAGAATTTTCACAGCAGGGCAGGCATCATTCTTATTACTCTCTCCTTCCATTTACAGACATGGGAACCAAGACTCCCAGAGGTTCATGGGCTATACAAAGTCACACAGTGCGAGCTTGCCTCAGCTTGCAGCCCTGCTCTTCTTTCCTGCAAAGCTGCACACCTCCCTGTGATGGGGGGCTGGAAGCTCCAGAGGTGGCTGGGAGTGCGGGTGAGCCCACCCCGTCTGCCCAAAAGGCTCTCTGTTCACCTAATGACATCATCTTCTGCTTTGTGTGATTGTGGTAATCCCATCTACTTCATTCTTTCCCGGAGAAAATAAATTAAAGCAGGGCCCTCTCGGTCCTCAACCCACTTAGTTGTCCTGCCTTCACAATCTTTGTTTGAGAAACATTCCCCACAACTTAAGACCCTTCAAGCATGTATCTGTCTTTTGGTGTTTATTTCTGGAATTCGGGCTTTGAAATTCCACTCCATTTACAAAACCTGTTTTATATGTGTCATGTATCTCAGTCACTCAGTCTACATACAGTGCCCTGTCCACCCAGAGAAGAAGCTTCCAGCCAGTCTGCAACATAGGCCCCACAACCTTCACGGCAGATCCAGGACACTTGTAGAACACCCAGGAGAGCATGGGGTTACACCAGCAAGGTCAGTGAACAAACAGCAGGGGGTAAGTGTAGATGAACAGGCACACAGACAACTGCCACCCTCAGGATTGGATGGTCCAGGCAGCCCCCCAGCAAGCCTCATCTGGTTGTACTCCACAGAGTCAGGGCAGAGCCACAAATCAACCCCAACCTTCCCTGAATCACATTAAGGCTCTGAAACTGACATCTGATGCTGGCCAGATAAAGCCCTCTTCCTGCACTGTGTGCAGGAAGAATTATAGATTTTGTGCACAATGCTTTTAATTTTTATCTATGTCAGGGCAATGCTTGTCTTAACTAAGCCCTAAGTTGTGTGATGACTAGTGCCAGGGCACCCTGGGTGGTCCTGATCAGGAGCACCATCCAGTGAACCAGGATGGTCTTTTTCCATACTACACAGCTATCAAGAATCAGATTTTAATACTTTCTATATATCCAGAGGGTTGACTACTGGGGATGGCCACGGTCTGCTCAGCCTCCTGGCACACACCTGAGTCCACCTCAGTGCTATTTGCAGACCCGTCTGGACAGGGAAAGCCGGGTCTTTTAGTAGGAGACCAAATCCCACACAGCGATTTGTGAAACTGAAGAAGATACTAAAAAAGCAAGTGGAAAAGTCATTTTAAGAGAAATCACCAGTGATAACATAAAGTTGTTCTGGGGTTTGGTATTTATTCCAGTTTATCTGAAAAGGCAGGTAGGTGAGGTGTGGTGGAAAGCTGGAATCAGCGAGACCAAGTTTGAAATGAATGAGTTACATGACCTTGGACCAACCATACTTAGAATAGGGCTTGGCACATAGTTAGCGCTCAATGAATGTTAGCCAATTGTTCATTTTCTTTTATTGTTAATATTTGAATTTACATACAGTAAAGTTGACTTTTATTTGGTGTACAGTTCTATGAGTTTTCCCACGTGTAGATTTGTATATCCACCACAACAGTTAGGGTCCAGAGAGCTCCCTCACCCCAAACAATTCCCTCATGCTGCCCCTTTATAGTCAAACTCTTCCCCCAACCCAACCCCCAGAAACCACTGATCTGTTTTCCATCTCAATAGCCTTGCCTTTTCCAGGATGCCATATAAAGCAGTGGTCCCCAACCTTTTTGGCACCAGGGAACGGTTTCGTGGAAGACAATTTTTCCACAGACCAAGGTGGGGCAGGGGAGATGGTTTTGGGATGATTCAAGCACATTACATTTATTGTGCACTTTATTTCTATTATTATTACATTGTAATATATAATGAAATAATTATACAACTCACCATAATGCAGAATCAGTGGGAGCCCTGAGCTTGTTTTCATTTGCCACTCACTGATAGGGTTTTGATATGAGTCTGCAAGCAATTGATTTATTATGGTCTCTGTGCAGTCAAACCTCTCTGCTAATGATAATCTGTATTTGCAGCCACTCCCCAGCACTAGCATCACCGCCTCAGCTCCACTCAGATCATCAGGTGTTAAATTCTCATAAGGAGCACGCAACCTAGATCCTCTCATGCGCAGTTCACAGCAGAGTTTGTGCTCCTATAAGAATCTAACGTCCTCGCTGATCTGACAGGGTGAGGAGCTCAGGTGGTAATGCAAGTGATGGGGAGTGGCTGTAAATACAGATGGAGCTTCACTCACTCACTTGCTGCTCACCTCCTACTGTAACCATGTCGTCCCTCACCGCAAACAACTCCTTCATGCTGCCCCCTGATACAAAGGACTCATACAGTAGGTAACCTTTTGAGACTGATTTCTTTCTCTCAGCATAATGCCATTGAAACTCATCCATGTCATTGTGTGTATCAGTAGTTCACTCCTTCTTATGGTTGAGTGTACCATTCTTACAGCTTATTCCATGGTGTACATTTCTGTAGTTTGCTTATCGATTCATCCATCCAGACACTGGGGTTATTTAACTTTGGGGCAATTATGAATATTGTGTCTATATGTGTTCATGAACAGGTTTCTGAACATTTTTTTGAACTTATTTCTATTTCTCTAGAACAAATATCTAGGACTGAGATTATTGGATCATATGGTAAGTGTGTGATTGCATTTATAAGATACTGACACATTATTTTCCAAAGTAGCCACAACCGCACCATTTTGCATTCTCATCAGCAACATATGAGAGTGACTGTTGCTCTGCATCCTCACCAGCAGTTGGTACTGTCAGTTTTTTTTTTATTTGATCCATTCCCTAGGTGTGGAGTGATATTTTATGATGGTTCTAATTTGCATTTCTCTAATGACGTTGAGCATCTTTTATGTGCCTAATTTTTATCCTTACATCTTTGGTGAAATGTCTGTTTGGATATTTTGCCTATTTTAAAAATCATGTTGTTTATTTTTCTACAGTTGGTTTGGAGAATTTTTTTTATGTATTCTGGACCTTTTATATATTCTGGATCTAAGCCCTTTATCTAATAAATGATTTGCAAATATTTTCTCCCAGTCTGTGGCTTGTCTTTTCATTTTACTAGAGCCTTTTGCAGAGCAAAAGATTTTAATTTTGATGAACTCCAGTTTACGAAGTTTTTCTTTTATTGATCAGTCATGCAGTTGATGTCATATATGAGAATTTTTGCCTGACCCAAGGTCATGAAGATGTTTTCCTATTTCCCCCTATGAGTTTTATAGTTCTACATGGTCTATTTTGAGTTAATTTTTTATAAGGTAATAGGCTTAGTTCAAGAACTGTTCTTAGTTTTTTAGGTTTTTGTTTTGTTTTTTTTGTTGCTTGTGGATGTCCAATTGTTCTGTTGGCCAATATTAACATGAACTTTGTACCCCCTCTTTATATCAATTTTTCTATAAATCAAAGATCATTTTACTTACCTAAAATAAGAAGATATATGTGAAAGGGCATGGCCCACTGCCTGGAATGTTGTTCATGGAAAAATAAATAAATATTAGTTTAAAACACACACACACACACACACAGAAAAAAATTGCAAAACAAATCCAAAGATTAATATCTGTCATCTGAAATTAAATTCTGGAATCACAAGGTAAAGTTTGCAGCACTAACTCAAAACCACCAAAAAGTAGTGATCACTGGCTCCAAGGTGGCCCTCTGGAGACCCTCCTGGAGAAGAGTGCCCATGCCTTTCAATAGAAATGAGGTCATTCCCTCATCCACTCCAGTTAGTGGTCAGATGGACCTGCTGTTAAAATGCATTGACCTCAGCTGAGGTTGAAAACTGTCCTCATAAGGTGTGGAGTGTAGCTTGTGTGTGAGTGTGTGTGGGTGTGTATGAAACCCACTCTTTCTGTGCAGACCCCCAGACTCTGCTTGTGCAGATCCCTCGTGGGAGCCATATTCATGTGAATGATTTACCCCAATGACTTTAAGACAATAGAACCCATGCAACAAAGGAGTACATTTCTTTTCTTGTTTTAATTTTTAAAAATTCATTTATCTATTTTTTGGCTGAATTGGGTCTTCATTGCTGCATTCTCTAGTTGTGGCGAGCAGGGGTTATTCTTCGTTGTGGTGCACAGGCTTCTCATTACAGTGTCTTCTCTTGTTGTGGAGCATGGGCTCTAGGAGTGTGGGTTTCAGTAGTTGTGGCTCATGGGCTCTAGAATGCAGGCTCAGTAGTTGTGGCTCATGGGCTTAGTTGCTCCGCGGGATGTGGGATCTTCCTGGACCAGGGATTAAACCTGTGTCCCCTGCATTGGCAGGTGGATTCTTAACCACTGCGCCACCAGGCAAGTCCACATTTATTTTCTGACATGGTTAATGTCCTGATTTAATGATCCTCTTTATCACACACAGCACCCTAAATTATAGGGCAGCCCAGGCAATTATATCTCAGGATTTCGCCTGAGAGCAGCAGCACGGTTGTCACACAGCTGCCACTGGGGCTCATGTGAGAGTGGCTGATGGAAGCTTTCATCCCCTCCTGTGAGCAGCGAGCCTTGCCTCTCATTAAAGTAATCATTTGCACCTCCTTGTTGCTTCAGGTCACTGTCTCCTGAGATTTTTCAACCACAGGAAATATTATTCTGAACATATAACTTCTTGTGTGAAAGTTTACAAATGTCTTTCTTGTTTTTATTACTAAAGAAGCAGAGCCCATGTTTCTTAATCATGTATTAAAGAAAAAAATCCCATCTCCTTGGCATGCTCTGAAATATTTCTGTTATAAAAGATCATTTTCCATAATGACACTTTAAGATGAAAGTAGTTATGGCAAGGATTTCACAAACGGGAGTCCCTGAACTTGCTCCTAAACACTGCCAGGCTCAGAGTGAGGCCGATTAGGTAGGTTTAGTGCCTAACGAAAATTTGATTGGATGAGTTTGAGATGTTTACCTCCCTGGCATTAATTGAAAAGTTAATATAAGGTAAAAATGTTTACCATATTTACCATTTTTCAAGGGCCTACATTCCAAGAAAACTGGTGGCAACCTCTGGTTGAATCTTTCTAAGGAGCATTTTTTAGCTTTGATCTATTTATTCAGTAAATAAAGAATGACCTTCAAGTAAACTCAACAGTTGAAAACATAAATTGCGAAATGAAATTTTACTTTTAAAAATAGGGCTTCCCTGGTGGCGCAGTGGTTGAGAGTCCGCCTGCCTATGCAGGGGACAGGGGTTCGTGCCCCGGTCCGGGAAGATCCCACATGCCGCGGAGCTGCTGGGCCCGTGAACCATGGCCGCTGAGCCTGCGCATCCGGAGCCTGTGCTTCGCAACGGGAGAGGCCACAACAGTGAGAGACCCGAGTACCTCAAAATAATCATAATAATCATAATAATCATAATGTCGCACTCTAAAGCTTAGATTCCACTTCATAAATATGGGAAACAAAATAATGTAGTTTCAATGAGACAAGATAAAAAATAACAGGTTATAAAAATTAGCATTCATAACAAGAAAAAATAGCCTAAAATCCTCTAATTATATCAATTTGATTTGCTAAAAGTAGATCAGGTTGGAAGGAGGGCCTTCATGAGAGAGAAGAATTGCAGGTAGATAATAAGAGGACTGTATTTTCTGCTCCAGACATTGTTTCACTCAATTCTGAATCCTCGAACTCTCTGCCTGACTCTGAGAAAGGATATATTGCCACTTCGGGGGGAAGAGACTCTTAAAAAGCTATAGGAAGGCCTTATAATCATGGCTATGTCTTCCTTATGACATTCCCACCATCACTGGTTATACGATCTGGGCTTTTATCTCATTTCCAATTTAGGTGAATTAGTTGCTGAGAGCCCTCAGTTTCCTCATGTGTAAAATGGGAATAAAAATGCCTATATTATAGAGTTGTTGTGAGGACTAAAGCCTTTAGTCCTCATGTAAAGCCACATGTAAAGCCTTTAGCAAAGAATGCCTTGACATAGAGTGAAGATTCAACAAAATTTAGCTAGTATCATTGTCATGGTTATTATTTGATGGATGATACCTTGAGGACATTTGAATTGGGAAATGCTGTATTGTTTCCTGAGCTGATGGTTGACCTAATCAGTGACGATACCAATACGTCCTCATTCTCTTTCTCTCTCTCATACACACACACACCACACACACACCACACATACAACTGATTTTAATTATAAGCTATTAAGCATTAGAATGCCTGGTTGCTTTCTGGCTCTTAATTATAAAACAATAGTAATTACTATAAAATAATAATTACTATTACTACATGGTGCTGAAGTCAAGTACTGGTGGAATTTAGAAGGGACATGAGCAAGCTGCCCTGAAATCCATATACAGCTGTTTTTGCTCTAAATAAAAGAAGCTGTGGAAAGAGAAACAAAAAGATATAAAAGGCAAAGTACAAGGGAGAAATAACAGGTAATGTACTCTATCCCCTACTTTGAGCTGACCAACGCAGGGGACCCAGGCCACTCCCACCAGCTGGCAGCAGAAGGAAGGCCTGGTTCACAGGGGCAACTTAGAGCCTTAATGGAAAACACCCCTCAGCCCCATTGGAACTGTAGCCTGCTGTAGCTGATAGCATGTAATACAAAACACATTTGTCATTTTTCTTTATACCTAAATAAATAAATACTCAGGAGGAAGGGGAAGCTCACTACATATTTGGATTTGGTGACGTGTCTTGAGCAAGAATGCACACCCAAGGGCTGGCACAGAAGATGTGGACAGCAATCAGCCAAATGAAACAACCAGAAAAGACCCACCACGTTGGGACAGGGTGGAAAATGGTAAATGGTGCGGGCAATGGAACCAAATGAATCCCTTGAGAATTATATCATTTTCATCAGATTGAGTCATTGTGGGAAGATTTGGGGGAGCAAGTCAAAATCCATTACTTACGGAAGCACTCAGGGCTAAAGTCACAGATTTATAGGTTGTGTGCGAATACTAATAAAACCCACGTTGTGTTTTACATACCACGATTCTGAATGATTTGAAGTAATGCCTTCTCTTGGAGACACACAGCAGAGGAGGGAGTCACCTCAGATTGTGAAACTGTTGGAGAGGCTCTTGACCTCTGCAGTGGCACGTGGGAAAGATAAGGGATGGAGTGTGACCACTCTGAAGGCCAAGGAGTAGAGTGGGGAGTATTGCCCATGTGGTAGAGATAAAGTTATCTGTTCTGAGGTTGTTGGCTAGATTGTCAATTTTCCTAGCTGAGAAATAGAGCTGAAAGTGATGGCCACCCAGTTAATGATATAAGTAATGTTGTGCTGCATTGTACCAAAGATATTATGTCTGCCAGGGACTCCAAGAGCATCCTAGCTTAGCAGTGGAGACTGGAGTCACTTGGCTCCCTAAGATATGAAATACACAGACTTTGGTGCATATTTATGTCTTTTATATCTTATATGTCTCTAACGTTGCAATTTTTTTTCTAACTCCTCATTGAACCTAAACTTCTAAACCTATACAACCTCTCAAAATGACATGATCTAATTGTGTATTTTCTTTCATTTAACTGAAATCTCAATCCTGGTAAATTGTGAAAGTAAAGTTAAATTAGTTAAAAAACAAAAAGGGAATTGAACTCCTGAAAGTGTGGGGAGACATGGCAGAAATGAAGAGTTTTGCTCTATCTGCTTTTGATTTATCATGAACATTCAAGGCCAAACAATATTCATAGAGAAAAAGTTATCAGTGTTACTCATCTATAAGGACAGATAAATATTTTTCACAAATAAATGTAATCAGGCTTACAAGTGCTTTTTTTAAAAGCAACAAATTTCTGGTTCAAAATGAAATAGAAAATAGGACTGCAGAATATTAGAAAATAAAAATAATAAATATATGTTACAAAAACTATATGATATAGCTAAAGCAATACTCTGAGGAAATTTCATAGCATTAAGTACTTAAATTAATAGTATTTGCACTCAGAAATTAGGGAGAAAGCAATAAAATACATTTGAGGATATTACAGTGAGAGAAATAGTAAAAATAAAAGATGAAAAAGTAAAACACAATAGAACTTCCAGAAAAGTCCAAGAGCTCTTCCCTCCCCTGCCCCAGTAAAATAAACAATTAACCAAATGAAGGAAAAAAACACAAAAAGAAAGAAAAATATGGAAATGAGAGAATTCTTAGTGACAAAGGAAAAATTTTAAATAATAAATGATTACTCTGCTCAGTTCTACAAAAATAAAGTGAAAATCTATATGATTTTGTTAAAAAATATAAATTGGTAAAACTAGAAATCAAAAGAGATAGAAATAGAAACAAAATGATTTGCATAGTAGAAATGTTTAAAGTTATCAGAAAGGTACCTTCCCGAAAAAACCCAGTCCAGTTGGTATCATAGATAAATTCTACCAAATATCCAATGTACAAATACCTTCAGTGGTCTTTAAACTGCACTAGGTTGTAAAAAAGAATGAAGGTTTCCAAATTACTTATTACTTCAGAGTTTTTATTTTGATTTTAGATTAATTTTTAGATTTACGGAAGAGCTGCAAAGATAGTTCAGAGTTCCCACACATCCTGCAAAGATAGTTCAGAGTTCCCACACACTAGCTTCACCTAATGTTAATGTCTTATATAACCTGAATACATTTGTCAAAACTAATAAATTAACATTGGTATAAAACTATTAACTAAACTACAGACTTTATTTGGATTTCACCAGTTTTTTCACTAATGGCCTTTTTCTATTCCAGTATCCAAACCAAGATACTGTGTTGTAATTAGCAAATTATTTTTATGAGGCAAAAATTTATATAGTGATAACAAAATTTGACAAGGCCTCCTAAAGGAAAGATATTAGATTTTGTTAGTGAGATTAATCTCACTAAGAAAAGCTCCAAAAGGTCTGAATAATCCAGCTGTGTTTTAGAAGAAAAATGCAACACAGCCAACTGGAGCTCATTCCAAGATGTGAGACTGTTCCAACTTAGATAATCTATTAATATAGCACAGAATATGTCAAAGAAGAAAAAGTAAATTAATTTATCCATAGTTTCAGAAAAGGCATTTATTAATTTCAACATAATTCATAATTTAACATCTTTATAAGATAGAAACAGGCACTCACCTTGATTTTACACACACACATGCACAGCAACATTTTGCTTAATGAGAAAACATTAAAAGGTTTTCCATTGATGACAGGAAAGAGACAAGGGTGCTCACAATTCCTATGATTATGTAAAATTGTACTAGAATTACTAGCCAATGTAATTAGATAAGAGAAACAAAATGCATAAAAATTGGGAAGGAAGTAAATTTTTCATTATTTGCAGATGACAGAATAGTATGCCTCAAGCACACACACACACACACACACACACACACACACACACACGAATCAACTGAAAAACTATTAAGAGAATTTTATAAGATGTCTGGTGACAAAATTATAGAAAAATCAGTAGCTTTTTTATGTGCAAGCAACAACTCATTAGAAAATATAACGTAAGTAAAGAGTTATAATAAACAGAGAGAGAGAATATCTGGGACAGATATTCTGTCCCAGATATTCTGTCCCAATAAGAATGTACAGGTCCTATATTAAGAATCTTTAAATGATACCAATGGACATAAGAAAGACTTTAAAATGGGATAAACTGCCTTATTATTGGGTAGAAAAAATGTTGTAAAGATGGTAATTTCCCTAAATTAATGTGATCGCAATAAAAATACTAAAAGGATCTCCTTTTTTAAAAATTACACAAGGTAGTGCTAAATTCACATAGAAAAAAAATAGACATTTGATCAGTTCCAGAAAAACTGTTAAAACTCAAGAGCAATGAGAGGATCGGCCCACCACATGTTAAAATATTACAAAGCTGTAGTTTGGTTTTTGTGTACAAATAGATCAAAAGATCAAGGGGACTGTGTAATGAGTACAGAAACAGGCCAAATGCATATGGGAATTTGGTATATGATCAAAACTACATTTCAAATCAGGAGGTTAAAAAGGTCAATGATTCAAAAATGGAGTTTGGGCAGCAGGGTAGCAATCTGCAAAGGATGATATGGAAATTTTTATCTCATTTTATTTAACCAAAATCTTCTTGATGGATGAAAAATTTAAACCCATACAAAAGATAAAACTACCAAAATATTAGAATAAAACTCAGGAACATTTTAAAGAAATACCCTTGGATGAATAGATAAAGAAAATGTGGTATATACATATAATGGAATACTATGTTGCTAATGAACATGTTTAAAATTTCAGTTATGCAAGATGAATAAGTTCTAGAGACCCACTCTACAACATTGTGCCTGTAGATAACAATATGATATAGTGCACCTAAAAATCTGTTAAGAGCGTAGATCTCATGTTGTGTTCTTACCACAATATAAAAAAAAAAAAACTAAAAAAAAATATAGTGTAACATAAAAAATAAAGCAATTGTTATATATAATAAACAAACAAATATCCTTGAGTGTTTTTGAAAGCCCTTTCTACGCAAGACATAATATCCTGACATCATAAGAGTTATGAATCTGACCACACAATTCTGTTTAGGAAAAATTATCATAAACAGAGTCAAAAACAATGACAACCTAGAGGGAAATATTTGTCACAGATAAGATAGAAAAAGGGCTGATTTCTATAATATGCCATGATCTGCTGAGATTCAATAAGAAATTGAACCTTTTTCCATGTAAAAAGGAATACCCAATAAATGACTGCCTAACCTTAATCATAATTAAATAAACTTCATTTGCTCTAAAAGTATAAAACTTTTACCTTTCAAATTGGCAATTATAAAAGAGTTTAGTTGTGCATGCTGTGGTGAAGCAGGACTGTCCTTCACCAGCTGTGACAGTTGTAATTTCTTGGGAGCTAAACTTCACACTATCTGCACTTTGACTCAGTTGATGTAGGATTTTATCCATCATTACACTCATAGAGGTGTGCAAGCACAGGTACACACAGGAGAAGATTCTAGGCTACAATGTTTGATCCAAACAACCTAAATGGTCATCAACTAGGAGACTGGTTAAGTAAATTATGGTACATCCTGACAGTGGAATATTACAGTTGTATAAATGAATGAGGAAATACAACTCTATTTTTATAAAGGAAAGAAAAAGTAAAACTAAATGAGATATTATTTAGAGATTATTACGTATGGAGTAAAATGATTTTTATAAATTAAGGAACTATGCAAGATTTAGGTAGGATCTGGTTCTAAGCTGGGTTTGTGGGTTCAAGGGTCTAGGTTTTATTACTGTGCTTAATACCGCATACTCCTCATATATTCTATTGTATCTGTCAAGTATTATGTAATAATAGCCGTTTTTAAGGAAAGAGGTGGCTCCAGGCAACAACATAGGCAGTAGTCACACACAGGTTCTGGGGTCAGAATGCTGGGTTGGCCCCTTTAGACTGGTGGCCTTGGGCAAGTCATGCCTTTGTTTCCACATATGTAAAATCAGCTTAAGTAATTGTACCCACCTCATAAGATTGTTCAGAGGATTAAAAGTATATGTACAAGCACCGAGCTGGTATCCTGCCATTAGTACAGTGGAGGAATAACCTGCAAAATACACGGAGAAGTGAAAAGAGCAGGAGGCAGATGTGAGGGAGTGGGCACTCCCTTTGGTATAGAAGGTTGGGGAGGACCACGCTTTGTGAATTCCTAGAATATTTACACTCACATCTGGAGAGAAGAACTCAAATGGGAATTTAGGATGTAGGTAGACTTGCCTTTCATTGTATAGTTTGACATTTTTCCCCCCATGTGTATGAACTCCCTTTTTAATTAAACAAATAAATCTAGTATTAAGCCAGTAATAAGCTGAAAGCTTTCCTGCCCTGGCGAGGAGGAATTCCACATGCCCACAGCCTTTCTCTCTGCCCACTGATGCTTAAGCTATCAATAATTGGAGAGCTTGATGTCATGCCAGTTCCTGGTGGTGTTGACAGGCTCCAGCTCAAAAGTCCCTTTATTAGATCTTGTCCCTCAATAAAGCTTGCAAATTACTCTGATCTTAGTAGACAAAGCCATTGCTCATTCTCTGAATCTCTGAGCATCCTACACAATAACGTAAGAATTGGCGAAAATTACCCAAGATAAAGTGTCCTTTAGAACATCAAAGTCCCTGATTTCCAGGCTATAGGCTGCAGGTATGCGACAGGCCTGACAGGCCAGATGGACGGCAGAGATAAAGCAAAAAGTGAAATTCTCCGGTCAGAGAGCCTGCGTTGGATTTGGTGCTAGGCTTTCTGTGTAGAGGATTAATGTTATCCTTAGAGGCGTGAGCACACATTGCTTTTACCTTCAAAACCAGGTAATGAGCAGCAGATAACAATCAGAGAGGGAAGCCTTTAAACCCTCTGTGAGCTGCAAAGCTTTTCTCCTGCTGGGTTTGTTTAATTCTGGACCAGGTCATTTCAAACCGTGTGCACATATTTCCCATGTTTTGGCTCAATTCCTTGTTTCTCACTTTATTTATGATTTGGGCGTATTTCCCTCAGTATCATCCTCATTGTGCTTTCAGGAGCAACAGCAGCCTTGCCTGTGGCATGGAAGATGGGGTCTGGCAAACTTACCACTTTACTCAGTCGACATAAACACTGTACATAAATACAGCCAAGATGGAAGCTTGTATGCATTCCCCAAACTATGTACACACCCGATCTGAAACCAGCAACACGAGTTAGAAGTTTAGATATCCCCTCCGAGGAGAACACTGGTATCTTACAACTCACAGAGAAGTTGCTTAGCTCTAGTTGTCTTCCTGGAAAGGAAATATTTCACCATATAACAAAAAGAAATATGAAACTTTTTGTATTTAACAGCTGGACTATTGGCTTTACTCTGACTATTCCAGCATCAAGAGTTCTGTTCATAAAAATAAGCTCAAGTCACTGAATTGGAACGTGATCTCGTTTATGTAGATTATAGGAAACTAACAAGAAAGAGGTTGGTAATATGGAAATAGTAACAGAAGGTTCTGGTATAAAGTCAGAAGTAAAAAAAATTTTTTAGTTGAATTCAAAGTAATCTTGATGTAAGTATAATTTGTAAACATCATTGACCCACAATAGCCCTGGGACAATATTTTCAAGGAAAGCAGAAAATAACTCAAATAATTCCAGTGCTATGATCTCTGGCTGAGGAAATTTAGTAATTTATAGAATTTATTGCGTAGATAAATGCTTCTTGAACCTGGAAACAACATGCACGTGGCTTGATCTGTGGGGAAATACTGTGAAATAGAGTGGACATCAAGCTGAAGGCTGTCTCTTGCAGAACACAGCTGTGTTGGAAAAGCATAAGGCATGGCGAGTAAAATAGATCCGCAAAGAACGGAATCCAAACTTGCATGTTCAGTTGGGCTCTGCCTCTTTGAGAGGCTGGACACCCACTTCCATGATGGAGTTTTAGAACATTTTTGGAAATGCAATTTAATAAGCCTCCCCCAAAAAAGTGGTCTCATTACTTTTCTTAGGATAGCAAAATGATTTTAAAATAAAAAATGGCATTACCTACAGTGATTATTTTTTCACCAGATCTGAATGATTTTAGAACTGTTTTCACCCTTAAAAACAAAGATTTTTCATCCCAGAGGAAAATCAAAATCCTGCACCACCTGCCCTGAGCTCTTCGGTCATGTTGTAGACAGGGCTGGATCTCTGGAGCAGAGCATTGTCCACGGAAAAGCCCACTTCTCCCAGGACGATGCTGGCTACTTGTGGAAGAGCAGTGTTTTTGAAACATGGCCTTGTGGCCTCAGTTGATAACTGTGCAGTATGTGGTTTGCACTCTGAACGGCTTGTTCCTCTGGTGTCACATCTGTGGAATCTGACCTACTGAAGGGCCAAACAGCCTTTGAATCGACAAGACCCAAACCACACTTAGCCATTGTCCCCAGATCATTTAGGACTACTTTCCCAAGGTCATATGGAGTCACTTCAGAGGATTCCATCTACTGACCAAGACTTGCCCTTGAAGGAGCTCAGGTCACAGGTGCCAGACTCCAGCAGCTCAGAGGCCCTCTGGCATCATCAAGAATAGGAGGGAGAGAGAGGTATGAGGGACCAAAAGATAGCTGATCATGACCTTGTGCATCACAACCCTCTCAAGGAGCAGAAGCCTAGACACACCAAAACCCTCGATGGCATATTTCAGAAAGACAGCAGGACATCAGGAATTATAAGACTGCTCTGGTTTTTGGTTCATGGTTAGGTTCAGTTCAAGACCCTAATCAGAATAACTTCTTATTTACCTAAGTTATCTTAATCCAATGCATAAACAACAAAATGACATATTTTCAACTGAGAAGTCACTCACTTTCCTGAAGTAACCTCACCCAGAAATAGCTTCTTTCTTTCTATCACCCCCAAGAATTGACAGTTCGGAATGCTTTACAATGTCTTCTGATGTGGTTAAAGCATGTGTATATTTGGGATTTTAAACTTATTTTGAAAATGAGAAAAGAATGGGTGTCCTTGTGCACGTGGGCAGTGTCGGGGGGAGGGCATTGGGCAGGGCAGGAACCCATCAAGCGACTGGTCCTGCTTTGTGAGTGGTTATCATTATGATACTTTATAACTAGACAATGTTTCATACCATCTGTTGTGCATATTAATATATTTTTCAAATGAGAATAAAGGGGAAAATAAACATCTTCAATTGCTCTAAAAGAAAAACTGTGGTGTGTGTAAATACATAATATATACAGCGAAAAATTATTCAGCCATAAAAAAGAAAGAAATCCTGCTATTTGCAACAACATGGATAGACCTTGAGGGCATTATACTAAATGAAGCAAGTCAGAGAGAGACAGACAAAGACTTATGATCTCACTGATGTGTGGAATCTAAAAACAAACAAACAAAAAACCTGTACTCATAGATACAGAGAAAAGATTGGTGGTTGCCAGAGGCAGAGGGTGGGGTGGGCAAAATGGATGAAGGTGGTCAAAAGGTACAAACTTCCAGTAATAAAATAAATAAGACCTGGGGATGTAATGTACAGCACGGTGACTATAGTTAAAAATACTGTATTGCGGGCTTCCCTGGTGGCGCAGTGGATGGGAGTCCGCCTGCCGATGCAGGGGATGCGGGGTCGTGCCCCCGGCTGGGAAGCTC
>NW_006770524.1:343449-353145 GCF_000442215.2 Lipotes vexillifer | reverse complement strand
AAAAAAAAAAAAAAAAAAAAAAAAAATACTGTATTGCATGTTTGAAAATGGATAAGAGAGTCAGTCTTAAAAGTTCTCATCATAAGAAAAACAGTTTGTAACTATGTGTGATAAATGTTACAAAAATATAATTTTTTAAAATTTTAAATAAAAAAAAAGCTGTTATTTATTGAGTCCACACTCACCAGGTACATGATCACCAACCCCATCCCTGCACTGCACAGGCAGGTGCTATTCTCCCATTGCAGAGATGTGGAAACTGAGGCTTGGGTCAAACAAGCCATCCAGCTGAGAAAGGTCCAAGCTGGGACTGAGGCTCAGCCCTGTCTGATCCAAAGCTGGCATGCTTGCTACCCCTTGTGCCCACTTTGAGTGGACCAAGTATTGGAAAAACAGGCTCACTCATGAACAGTCAGTGACATGGCCCTGACTTTCTTTGTTTTTGTTTTTATGCTCCTTGTTGCTGGATATTTTAAAAAGTAAATAACTCCTAATGCATGCCTTAAACTAAACTGAATTGTGAACCAAACCTGGGATATTAGTCAGACAGCATGTAATATTTTATAATTCTGATACATATCACTAAGTTACTTTCTCAAAATTACAGGATCAATTCCCAGCGCCACCAGTAGCAACCCCACAAGCAATACCAGTTTTATTACAACCTTGGGAACCTAAGTGAGCCCCTTCCAGATAATACTGACTGATTTTCATGATCATTAAAATATTTTAAATGTTATACTGGGACAAAGTGAGAGAGTAGCATTGACATATATACACTACCAAATGTAAAATAGATAGCTAGTGGGAAACTGCTCCATAGCACGGGGAGATCAGCTCAGTGCTTTGTGATGACCTAGAGGGGTGGGAGAGGGAGCGTGGGAGGGAGGCTCAAGAGGGAAGGGAAATGAGGATATATGTATACATATAGCTGAATCACTTTGTTGTATAGCAGAAACTTCACAACATTGTAAAGCAATTATACTCCAATAAAGATGTAAAAAAAAGTTATATATTTTCTGAAATGATTACAGTGGAAAACAATAAAACATCTAAAGAAATATAAAACAGAATTCAGATATCATTCTGTTTATAGAATTTTAGAGCTCAAAAAGAGCTCTTAAGGGCTTCCCTGGTGGCGCAGTGCTTGAGAGTCCGCCTGCCGATGCAGGAGACACGGGTTCGTGCCCCGTTTCGGGAGGATCCCACATGCCGCGGAGCGGCTAGGCCCGTGAGCCATGGCCACTGAGCCTGCGCGTCCGGAGCCTGTGCTCCGCAAATGGGAGAGGCCACAACAGTGAGAGGCCCGCATAACGCAAGAAAAAAACAAAAACAAAAACAAAAACAAAAACAGAAAAAGAGCTCTTAGGAGGAGAGGAAAGCAGGAGACACTTCACCCTCATCCTTTATTTAGTACGTGAAAAATCAGACTCATTTGCCTGAAGTTACAAATCAGGTCAGTAACAAAACAGATGGACAAACCAACTGAGGCCTGCTGGGCTTTTGATGAGAAGTCCAGAGCAAACAAGAGACTCCACCTCCTTCTCCTCAGGCAAAAGCCCCAGAACGAGTAGGCCACTGCCTTTGAAAGGGAAGTCCGAACATTTCCCAGTGATTTCTGACGACTTGGATCAGTGTTAAAGGGCATTTCAAAAGCTGCCGCAGAGAGTCTCCCGGTCCCACGGGGCAATGTATTCCAGACCTCTACCCACTTGGATCTCACCGTTTCTCCTTCCTCCTCCACCCTCCTACTTTTTGTTTTTAATAGGACCTTGGAACTAGCTCATTAGGTCAGATCCAAGTCATTTAAAGAACGACTTTCAAGTTGTACATTTTAAGGAAAATGACTCTTGGTCTCCAGCCTCTATCTGTCATTACACTCTCATGCATCTCAGGGAAATTAGCAACTTGATTCTTCCCCTGGCTGTCATTTAAAATAAAAACATTCTTATTTGCCATTCAAGAAAAAGTACAGTAAACCTAGCACAGGTGGATAAGGGTAATGAAACACAATTAATTGTATTCAGCAGGCTTTCAGTATCATATTTACCTGCATGTTTCTCGGTGGTGTAACTTGGGTATGATAAGTATTGGCAACTGGCAACAGTGCTGCCCATGCAACATGCATGTGGGTGTCCAGTCTGTATGTGATGAAGGGAGCAAGGTGTCCCACAAAATGACCTCAGCACCCCCAGATCTACCCACACTGTCCCTTTGCTAGATATACAGAACCAGCATGTGGTATCCGTTCAACACAGAGCCTTCAATGAACCCCGCTGTGTATGTATGAGGTCTCTTCACAGAGGTGGTTGGAAAGGCACCTACATCTTCTGATAATTGAGCTCCTCTGGCTAAATACATGTTTTTCCAAACCCCATATTCACCCATGCTTACTGTGTGCCAGGCACTGTCCTAAGCACTTTGCTGATATTAAAATGTAGTGAGTCCTCTCAGAAAAGCTACAGGAAGATTCTGCCACTCTTCCCAGATGAGGAAGCCAAGGCACAAAGAGGGAGGATGGTTGTTGCAGATGAAAAGAGACTAGGAAGACACAGTGTGTCTTCTTAGATGATATTACAGTATCACAGGTGCTAGAATTATGATATCTCAGTATTGTTCATTCTCTCAGGGGTGACTGCTGTGTTGTGTCATGCAGGGGAAAGTCCTTAGTCTCTAGGAAATGCATGCTGAGGTCTTCAGTAGTAAAGGATCATGATGTCTGCTACTTAATTTCAAATGGTTTACAAGGGCATGCAGGATACAGAGATAAAGCAGATATGGCAAATGCTCACAGTCACAGGATCTAGGTGGGGAGTGCACAGTTATTCATTGTATTGCTCTTTCACCTTTTCTGTGTGTTAAAATATTTCATAATTTAAGTTGGAAAAAAAATGGATCTGATTATACTTATTTTGGAGTGTGCTGACTAAAAAGAGACCCATAACCAAAACTTAGAACATAACACTTTAGGGGCAGAAGGAAACTGAGACAGCCTATCATTTTAAAGATGAAGAAAGTAAACATTTAATAGTTATTAAAATATAGTATTATAAATATTCCCATTAAGTGTTTATTTATTCTTTTAATGGTTTTCACAATTTTAATAAAGTTGGAAAAAATTAAAATGTAAAGTATCTAAATATTTTACTAATTATTTTTAAATGTTTATTAATTTTAATAAGTTAATAATATTGATAGATAATTACACAGCACAAATATAAATGATTGGCGTATTCAGCCCACGTTACAAATCAAAGTAGAGAACAGAAAGGTCTGGGACTTTACCAAAAGTATAAGTGGGACAGACCAACTTGAGTTTAGTTTGAAACAACTCTAGGGGAGGAAAGGCAAAAGATATTAAAACCTAGGAAAAAGGGGTGGAGAGAGGGTGGCATGTGATGATTTTACTGAGTACTTCTACTTTATTTATACCATTCAGACAACACCTGCTACAATATGTATCTGGGAAGCCGGGTCCAACACGAATGGGCCAAAGCACATCTCAGCTGTCATCAGCCAGGTGTCCAGACGACAACTTTGTGACCTGACAAAAGTGCTTTGGCTGGACCAGTGCTGTATGTATAGGCGTCCAGCATGGAGAGCATTCACCTGGGGGACCAGGGTGGAGGTGGGAGACTGGGAACATGGAACTGAAAGTTATCAATAACTCAAAGTGCCCACGTTTGTGGTTTCCATCCTCTTCCCAAACCCTTATGTATGCCACCCTTAACCCCAACGTCCTCTCCCAGCCCCCAAATTGCTGACTGCGGGTCACCAGGAAGGCCCACCGTTCATCAGTCCTGGTTCCCCAACAAATGGACTCAAGAGAATGAGAAACAAAGACATAATCATTAGAACTGTGAGTTTACCAAAATACCCGTCACCCAGATATTTTAAATGTCTCCAGATGTTGTCCCAGTTCTGCATCTGAGAAATTAGCCATGGGCACCTCTTGGAATTGGGAGCAAGAGTGAATCAGGGCTTGTAGAGCTGCTCCACAAAGATTCTCAATCCTTCAGCATTTTGCCGCCTGGCCCTGGACTCTTTAAGAGGCTTAAGTAAATGCATCAGCAGATCTGAGCACCGATAAACACCTTTAATCACTCTCACATTACATGTACATGTCTCTTAATGCTCTTGATTTTAGATAAAATATGTTCCAGTAAATTCTAATATTTTAAGCCCTTCATATATGTAAGTCTACATTATGAATTAATGTAGTAGTACTTTAAATAAAAATTCCTGGAAAGGCATGAATTAATATAATATGTTTAGGAAAACCTGAGGTATTATTTCAGCTCACCTTGGGTACTTTATAAAATTATGTTCCACAGGTATCAAATACTCTAGCACCCTCGACAAATTTGTAGCAAGTGACACTCTTAAATGTTAACTTAGTTCTGTTACATAATGCTATTTGTTCGGGCTTTAGAGCTACACATTAGCAATTACTAGAAAGGCTAAATCACAAGGAATAATATAACACACTTTGGGGTGTTATACTTAGAGAAATGCTAGCAAAACTTCCATGGCGACCCCGACCTCAGAGGTGGCTGGGGAACTGGCAGCCTATCATGTGAGGTTCTGCTCAGAGGACTGAACACTGACCCCACTGAATGCTGCATTAATGAGCTGGGATCTTCCCCCCAGCTCCCTGCTTTGAGCTTTCCCAGTTACTACATGAATCAAATTACGGGCACCTCTGCTGGGTTTCCTGTGAAATAACAGATCTTACTGTAACCAAATATTACCATCTCGGAAAAACTTTATGCAACTAGCGAGGACACTTCATTCTCAGGCAACAGAGAAAAGCTTCTTTGTTTTGAGATTGAACACCTGGAACACGTTATCCAGGGGGGCCTCCCTGGGCCAACAGTGGAGAGGGGGCTCCCAGGACCCAGTCACACCCCTGCCTGTGGAGGGCCGGCCCGCCCAAAGCTCCGTGTGGCCCAGTTTCATCCGGCTTTGCGGTTAGCTGTAGCCACATGGCAGAGGGAACCCTGCATCTACATGGAAGGGCCACACTGGTGAGGACCACAGACCTGCGAGGCAGCATTCCATGGGACAGAGGAGAAAGGGCTAAGGGTTCAGGGATGGGAGGCTGAGAACCAAATCTCCTGCCCCCAGACCGCTCTCACCCTCCTGAAGCATTTAACAGATAAGAATGCTGGCTGTGTGTCTGAGAGCAGGCAGACACTTGGCATGGCATCAGTCAGGGTGTGCAGCTGTGGAGGGCTTCCCCTGGTAACCAATGAAACCCAGTGTTTCCACATTTGCTTCAAAACATTGCCTTTCTGTAAGAAAACCTGTGTTGCTTTTTTTATCTTCACACCATGGCAGATCCAGCCGTCACAGGAAGGAATCTAACTTGGGACACTTTGGAGGCGCAAGTTAAGGCTGGCATGTAGGGGTCAGGATGTGGAACCACAGCCTCACCCCTCCTTGTTGAGAGAACAGAAGGCTTCTCAGTGTGGAGAGCCAGGGGCCATCCTAAGGCAAATCCCGTCCAAACACCAGTGTAACTTTTTGAAGATAATATTCCATCTTTGTTCACATCTTTTAGCCTTATCGTAATGAAATATAAGGTCTTTGGTGGAGGGGACACTCATCTTTGGGCCCCTCACTTACGATGCCCAGATGGAGTATATAGTAGTCACCCCATGTTACTGTAACTAGTCTTCCCAAACCTCCTGTGTACAGTAGTGCCCTGAGATGCAGATTCTGAGTCAGTAATGGAGTCAGGCCTGACGCAGCACTTTCCTAACAAGCTCCCAGGAGATGCTGCGGCTGCTGGTTCAGGCCACACTGAGTTAAAAAAGGGATGTCCTAATGACAGTTACTTGCCTACAGAGCAGGCAATTTCCCACATTCAGTGAAATTCCTATCTTTGACTCTGAGTATCTAAGATAGTTGTATGAACATAGCTTTTTATCACCCCAGCGAAAAACAACAATAATGTCTGTGTTCTCATTCTTGTGTCATTAGCTCAGTTATTTACATGTGAATATGAAAAATAAATCCAAGCAACTGGTCAGCACTTTAGGTGAGGAACTGAGGAAACAAACTTGAGGAATGCACACTTTTTACAGAAAGGTGGGAACTGCATGACAACTGAGCTATTGCAAATAGCAATGATCATTTTAAATAAATTTTTTATTTTATTAAATAAATTTTAATAAAAACCATTAACTTTTGCTAAAGACTCAGAAATAGGGGTGCTTGTCTTTCTGCTGTGTTTTGAGAGGGACAGAAAACCAGGTAAAGCCACTCTTAAGACTCTATCCTTTGCACAAAAGTGATTGGGAGTCTATACCTCATTGACCCTTTAAAAGTGCATTCCTTTACTTCTTAACTGTTGATAGAGGGTTCTATTGGTTTGCAGATTATTTCCTCAAAATGGTGGGAGTACTATTAATTATTTCCAGCCCAGTGTTCTGTTTCCAGAGACCTGGTGTGCTTCTACTCATCTAAGCTGAGCTCTCTAGCAAGATGCAAGTCAGCTGCTTCATCTCATTTTAAAGCAAGTTTAATTTACTTGATTAAAAGTATGCCTATGTTCAACGTGTCTCCAAAGGGTCAGGGAGAGACATTCATGAAGACTTTCCCTTTGAAATAAAATATACAGATTTTGTTTCCCAGCGTTTCCACGTCGATCTTCCTTGCTTTCTTAGTTTTCATGTAGTATCCAGTATCACAGAGGTTGGCAGCAGACCGACAGGGAAATGCTTCTGATGGGGGCCCATTCTCTGGGCTTGTAGGCGTAACATATATTTTACAAGAACAATGAGAAATCAGTGGGATTCACTTTTCACTCTTCCCCATGGAACAAATTCTCTCTGCAGCAGAAGTGGGGGTGGTGGGTCAATGGTTGTGATATAAAGCCCTCAGCAGAAAGACAAGCACCCCTATTTCTGGGAATTTTCTGTCACTACGATCTCTTTCACAATGCTCCTTTGCCTAGATTGTTCACACAAACCATAAAAATTCGTGAAGAAAAAGGAGCCCTACTGACCAGAATTCATTACACAATTTTTTTTTTAATGGAGTGTTTTCTATTTATTTGTATGTTTATATCTTTTGGAGGAAAATATATGACGTATATTATTTTTACCATGATGTGCAGAGATCCCTTAAGCAAAAATGTGATTAGGCATTTTAAAATATAAGATGTATTTATATATAGCTTACACCCACACATTTATTTTTATTTAGCCAAAAGATTGAAACTGCACTTTCTTGCTCCTTTCTTTGGTTTCCTGTTAAAATATATAATTATGCAGATTTTTAATGTACCTAATAGCCCTGAGGAGACTAAGTAGTGATCTTTTTGAAACTAAAAATATTGGTAGGAAGTGGTTCTCTTGTTTTTTTCCCCAAATTCAATAGCTCAGCTATTCGTTTCCTGTTTCCAACAGCCAAGGTAATTAGACCATAATGAGAACTTTTTGCTTGGAGGATGACATCTGAAAGTTGAAACTATTTGCTGCACAAACCTTGACACAGAGGGAGGGGGCAGGGCTCATCCCGTCAGAGGGAGAAAGTTCTGCTGCTAGAATGTCACTCCCCTCAGATTATTTCTTCCTGAAAAGACTCTAAAATCCAGGAGGTAAAGTGACACTATACTGTTTTTTATGGAATGATCAATTCTTCATTGTAGAGGAAACATTTCTAAAAGCTCCAGAAAGAGCCAGAACATGCAGGAAACCTGGTTACCACTTGAACTATCTTTCTTTCTAGGCAGAGCACACATACAATGACGTGCACACATCTGAAAGGTATACCTTGATGAATTTTTCACCTGGATATATATCTGTGTAACCACCACTGAGATAAAAAATTACATTTCCCACCCCTGAAGGCTCTTAACCTCTTCCTGTCATCACCCCACCCAAGAGAGCCCCCATCCTGATTTCTATCCTCCAGAATGGTTTTGCCTGTCCCTGGATTTCACGTAAATGGAGCCATGCATATACATCTTTCTGTCTGACCTCTTTCTCTCAAGGTTATGTGTCTGATCCGTCCACATTGCCCTGGCTAGTTGGGCTCTGGTATCTTCACTACAGTGTAGTTTTCCTTTGTGTGCATATACCACCCTTCGTCTGTTCTACATTTTATGGATGTTTGTGTATGTCCCAGTTCTTAGGAAGAAAGCTGCTGTGAACATTCTCCTCTACATCTGTGGGTGATGTGAACACGTTGGTTCATGTCTTTGGGTGAACGTAAGCACTTGTTTTCCTTGGGTAAGAGTGGAATTCCTGGGGCATCCAGTATGTGCAGCTTTGGTAGATTCTGCCAAACCACTTTCCGATGAGGTTATATCAACCAGCCCTGCCACCAGGAGCCCATTGAACACTTTTTGAACATCAATAATGGGTGCAATCTCACCATTGAACACAAAGTCTCAACTGCTCCCAAAAGGAGTCACTGTGTTTGGGCAACAGGAGAGGGAGGAAAAAATAATTCAAAAACTGAAAACTACTCCCAGGGAAGCAACTGTACCCAGGTTCACAGGCTCTGTCCAGGGTCTGACAGTGTGCCATTTCCCACCCACTCTGGTCAGGGAGGGTGGGCCAGCAGTGCTGCCTGGGCAGCTCACATCCTTAGGGCTTTTGACCATGTGTGTGGCCGGGGCTCTCCCAGGACAAACAAGGCTTTCTGGGGTCAGGCTGCCTCTAGCACTGTCCAGCCCAGTTCATGGCCTTGAAGACTGACACTTGTGTGACTTGCCTACTTAATCCAGTGAGTCACCTGAGCCTTTCTCATTTAGGCCAAATTCCACATGCTCTCTTTTTCCAAAAATCTTTCTAATTATTGACCAAAAAGTAAATAGTGGGACTCCTTAAGGAAGTCTGCCACCCTCACAGCCAACAGTCCCCCAACTCACAGTGGCCCTGCTGCCCTTTCTGGGTCCTGCCTGACCTGGGGACAACACCACACCCTCTCCACTTTACTCAGACCCTCGTGGGGCCCAGAAAGAGGCCTTTGGGCTCTGGGCTGTAACTAAGCCAGAATCCCAAGGGAGATAGGAACCCAAAACGTCACTCCCAAGCAATTTTAGAAATAAAGGAGACAGAGGTTGATACAAGACAATTGTCCTTACTGGCAACTTTTCTGAACAACCACCATGATGTCTCCAAATTGAGAATTCTCCACCAACAAGATCTGTGTGGGTTGCCAAAGAGTGAATCTGGTGGCCCTCTGACTGGCAGTGGCCAGAGCCTCTGGGTTAAGGCACCTTGGCCACCTCACGCCCTGCTTCCATCACTCCATTTGCCTAATTCCTCCTAGGTTTCCCCTAGAGCTTCTGCTCCTTCCTCTAGACTCTAGTTTGGTTGGTTGAAATCTCTGCTGGGAGTTTCACATGGGCCAGGATGTTCATCAGGCCCTTGGCCTTGAAAGTCTCATTTGTAACTCAAAGGGTTGGGTGCATAGTGGTTCATAGTTTTGTGGTAGCATAAGGTTGGACCCCAGGCCCTGGAAACTTATGTGCTTAGTATATGCTTAGTTAGTGAGGGATCCCAGCTGTCTTGTTCACCCCTGCACAAAGGGGCATCTTCAGCTGCTTAGGCTGAGATCCCTGACTCCAACAGTCCACCCACCTGTGGCAGAGTTGAGCTGGGTTAAGCACGAGAAAAAGTTAGGGAGACTTCGTGGGCTTAAGTATTTCCCTTCTTTTGTTCTTTTTCCCTTTCAGCA
>NW_006770524.1:305394-343406 GCF_000442215.2 Lipotes vexillifer | reverse complement strand
CTTGCAGCAGGAGACTGTTTCAAAAGGTATGCCCTGCTCTCCTCTCACCCTCCTCCTGTTGACCAACAGGGACAGATGGAGAGTCCCAGCTACAAGTGAAGAGGGTTGCGCTGAGGCCAAATGGACTCTCAGCCCTGCAGATTGGTCCCAGAATCTGACAGTTAGCTGGGGAGCTCATGTAGGTGAAGGGATATTAAGCCATGACCCCAGATTCTTGGATACTCCTCCCTTTAAGAGGCAATGCTTAATTCCCCTCCACTTAAGTGTGGGCTAGACTTAATGTCTCCATTTTCATAAATAGAAGAAAGCAGAAGTGATGGTGTGTGACTCCAAGACTACATCCTAAAAGGCATTGTAGTTTCTTGCTTGTTTCTTCTCTCTCTCTCTTTCTCTCTCTCTCTCTCTCTCTCTCCCCTCTCTCCATCTCTCTCGTTCTCTCTTGGATCACTAGCTTTGGGGAAAACCAGCTGCCATGTCATGAATACTCTTGAGCAGCCCAGTAGAAAGACCCACATGGTAAGGAACCAAGGCATCCTGCCAACAGTTATGTGAGGTACCATGTTGGTAGCAAACAGTCCAGCCCAGTCAAGCTTTCAGATGATGCAGGCCCAGTCAACATTTTGACTGCATCCTCAAGAGAGACCCTGATCCAGCATCATCCAGTTAAGCTGTTCCCAGACTCCTGAATAAGAAAATAAATACTTATTGTTTTTAGCCACTAAGTTTTGGGGTGATTTGTTACACAGCAATAGATAACTAAAACAGGAGGGCTTTAGTACTAATAACAAAATATTTCTGGTTCTACCTTCTAATAGCAGGAGGACATATCTTTCCTCTGTGGAAGTTTTAGATATGGATATATAACTTTCTTTGGCTTGTGAAATGTGAGCAAGACTGATGTGGGTCACCTTACTGAGGGCACTTCAAGAGCAAACACACTGTCACCATCTTTCTCCCTCTACCAAACCAATCATCAGTTTTTCCAATAAGGGAAAAATGCTTCATCAGCTTAGGGCCCAGAGTGGGGGTGATGTGTCACAGAGCTCCTAGCCAACTGACCATGGACATGTAACAGAAGAAGAAATACGTCTTTGTGAGTTTTAAGTTATTTTTTGGGTGTTTGTTACTGCATCATGACTAGAACTATACTAACTAAAATAAGCAAGGCTACACAGGAACAGGAATCCTCCATCCCCTTACCTCCATCTCTTACCTCTCTTTGGGCAGGAGAAAGCCAACATCTCCATCAAGGTCAGCAGAATTTCACCCTTAACATGGGATCCCACCATCCACACAGGGAACAGCACTTCCTCATGGTTCAGGAGTGGGTTGGGAGGTTGGGTACTGTCACTGTGGCTCTTGTTGTTTAGAAGCCAGTGGATGGGAAAAGCTTGCATGTGAGTTAGAGGAGTTTAAGTTGTTAAGGGCCCATGTGATCCAGTTCTGAAAGTCACAAAGTCAACGCTGATTGATCCTTTGCTTTCTTTTCCGGAACCATAAAGAATTTGGGGAAAATTACTGTCTGGCCACCCAGAAAACAAAGGCCAGTTAGGGTTTGTTTTATTTTCTCTTCTTAGCAGACCAACCCCCAGTTCCCCAAGGAGCCAGCGTGGTTTGGAGCTTCCTCTGTGCCTGCCTGTTCAGCTCTTCTCCACAGACCCCCTGCCCGGCCCCTCCCAAGCCCCTCAACGGCCCTTCTCTCCTTCCCCAAAGCCCCTGCTCCTTCCCCCAGTCCTCAGGCTCCAGCCTCCTCGTTAGGAAGTGTTAGAAAGTTGCTGGAGTGAGAAATGAGCCTGTGAAAGCTCGTCCTAATTAAACTTCGACAAGGAGAGTGACAAGAGGCGACGGGGAGGAAACGGGTGCCACCGGGGTCTCAGCCTGGGCCCAAACTGGGGAGGCCTTTGTCCTGCAGAACAAAAGCCGCTGTTTGCATGTGTTAAACCCCATCAAACCTCATCAGACCCAGGTGCAAAAACCCACATCCCGAATGCTATCCAGGCTTATGCCACCTTCTCCAGCACTGCCGGGGCCCCAGTCATCATTCCTAATCAGGACAGGGACCCGCATCAAAGCTGCACCCCCTCCACAGACAGCTTCTTCTCCAAGATGCATTGTTGTTACAACTTCCTACACTCAGCCCTGGCCTGACAAATTAGGGCACAGAGCCCCACCGTGGCATGGCTGGTCCCTGCTGGGGTTGTTAATGAGGTAGAAAGGGCGGGTTTGTCCTAGCCTGGGACTAACATAATCACATAAAGCTGTTGCTTTGGAACAGACTGAGCTGCCCCCGAGTCAATTTCCCTGAAAGCGAAGCAGAGCAGAGCTTCCTGGGAGAAAACACAATGCTGCCTATTGTCTCTGTCGCTTCCTCTCCACCCTCCCAGCACTGAAGCATCTCCTCTACTCGGAGCCACAGCCCTGTGCACAAGCTGTTTGTGGATGTCCCGTCGCGGTTTCCAAAACCCCGTGAGAAGCAGTTTCTGGCCACAGTCATTGTTTCCAGACTGGCCAAGCCAGCTGGGGAGGAGAAGCCAGGCCCAGGGAGACTGTCTTTCCGGCCCTGGGAAGAGGTCAGGCCTGCAACACAGCACCCTAGCATCTTAGGGAGAACTAGATGCACCTCCATATCTGGGCAGCACCAGGGTGGGGCAAGGCCCAGGAAGAGGCTCCCAAGAGGCTGGGTCCCTGGCTGAGGACAGAGTGTGGATCATCTAGCAAGTCCTCAGAACAATGCTGGGCCCCTGATGATGAGCTTCCTGCCAGGACCGGGCAGCCATCTGGCCTCTGCCAACCTAAGCACCTCCTCCTAACCATCATCCAGTCCTAAGGGTGAGGGCCATTCCCCAGAAGTGGTTGAGGTTGGGAGGAAGTTCCCGTCACCCTCGCCAGCTGTCCTCAAATTCATCTCTGCTACCAGCCATGTGGTCTGAAGAACCTAGGTGGGGGGAAGAGGGGAGTGGGCTGGGAAGCCCACTGGGAAGGACCAGTGAGACATGGGGGGAACCTGGGCAGGAGGCTGGATGGCACGATGGAGCCACAACTTCCCAGCTATGTATTCTTGCTGCATTCACTAGGTCGCCAAAGAACTCTGGAAGGCCACCAAGATTCTAGGTTGGTTAAGACATGAGCCCTCTCTTACTAGTCGGGGAGAGCAACACGTGAATGACCAAATACACACAACCCAAGGCGGGGTTTACTGAGGGTTGTTTCAAAGGTTCAAGAGGTGTCCTGAATGAGGAGGAAATAGAAAGGTTTGGTCAGGAGAGAGGAAGCCTTCCTGAGAGGGGCTGCCCTCACTGGGCCTCGATGCGTGAGTGGAATCTTGCAGAGGGAATGGAGCAGAGGTGAGGTGGCAGCTTTGCAAATGCATTGCTTACAAAAGGGGAAAAAGCATGTGTTCTCTTCCTTGCCCTGGGTTAGCCTGTCTCTCCAACCTAGTCCTTGACATCCATGGAAAACTGATACTTTTCTAATCTGCAGCTGGCCCACCATGTCTTCCCACCTCCCCCTTTGCAGTGTGGTATGTGTGGTGGGTACTCGAGGATACTCACTGATCCTGATGATGAAGCCATAGCACCGGGCCCCTGGAAACCCAAAGGGCCCACTTATGCAGATCACTCTTGGACGCTGGCAAGAGTGAAATCACTTGATAGGTATTTTGTCGTGTGTTTCTTTTTAACTATATAAAAAAAGGGTGGCTGTGCGAAACCCAACCCAAGAATATCTTGGCTCAGGCTCAACTAGATGAAACTTTAAAAAATGATTTAATGTTATGTTAGACTGTTGCATATTAAAGCAATGCAATGCCTTCTAAGAGATGAGAATCAGATCCTGGTAGTGATGACTCTGGTGAGTTTAAAGAGTTATATAGCTCACTTCTCAAAGGAGCAACAATAAACATTTCACCCAATGTGTACAGCAGCCTGGACCTCTCATGATAGTATGAAATACCCTTTTATTCCCAGATTATGATGCTACCACCTTCTATTTCCCTTTCTGAGCCTCACATTTCCAAACAGCAACAACGCGAGGGACAGGAAGCTCCTGGGAGAAGGGAGTATTCAGGCCCGCTTTGGCTGTAGAGCAGGGCTATGTGATCACAAAATCAAATCACTTCCCAGTAAATGCCAGTTTCCAATGGCTCTCTGGCCAGGGTTGCCAGGGGTCTGTGTTGGGTATGGTGCATCTTGAGCTGTACAGCTGTGGAGACCTCTCTGTACAGAGGCATTCATGGAAAATGATTGGGCAGTCAGCCCACAGCAGATGTGATGGGAAATCAAGCCCAAGGAGCCAGGATGCAGCCTGGGAGGGGACACAAGGAACTGGGAAGCCTCACAAGGTAACCACAGGCGGAAACCCAAAAAATGAAGATATTTTCACCAGTTCCAGAAAATAGGGCTAACTTAAAATGCAGCTCCTTTCCTTGAAGTGGGCTTGGCAGGTCCAGTTGTTGAAAGGCAAAAAAAAAAAAAAAAAAAAAAACCCAACATGTTTTCCATTTGTCTGGCTTGCATATCTAGCTGAGTTCTCTCCAGACCCCCTCACATGCTGAATTGATGTGTAGGATCAGAACAAAAGGAATTTAGAGTAGGCCTTGCTATAGGGCCCAGAGCGCAGGAAGTTGTAATTGTAAAATATTGCTTCATGCATTTATGATACAAAATCAGCAAACAGATAGTGTGGTGCCAAGTCCTCTCAGAAGTTACCGAAAGTCTTACAGCTGTAGCTTCTCTGGCCACTGCTTTAGAGGGTCACCTGTGCCCCTTGCCCTCAGAGGCCACCTGAGGGCGAAGAAGAGGGAGGCAAAGGTCCATCTCCCTTAACTTTGCGAGTTCCTCTTTCTCCATCACGTTCCAGGGCCTCAGCTCCTCACTTTCCCTCAGCCTGCCAGTGTGTTCTGTAGAGTGGAAACTTGCTCATACCCAAGTGTGAAAGGGGACTCCAGCTTTTTTGGATGGAGGGGAAGGCTCATATTTTTACAGGTCTTAAGCTAAAGTAAGCTCCTGCTAGGCAGATAAGGGAACTATATTTAGGGACAAAAGGTCCATATTGGACTCCTGTGAGCTCCTGAAGGCTCCGTAAGATTTCTTACCTCTGGACTTTATGCAAAGGTTGCTTCTGCAAAGCTTTCTCCCTAATGAACTCATCCTTTCTTTCTGCTTAAAAATGTCACTTCCCCAGGATGGAACTTCTGTGATTAGGAAGTGGTCCCTGTGGCAGAAGCTGCTAGTTGCCAAGCAATACCTATAACTTTTTCTTCTTGACTAACAGACTCCTATATTGTTGGGGGCAACAATGGGCCCAGCAAAAAAATTACATTTCCCAGGTTTCAGACATCTGTGGCCAAGGAGATGTAAACATCTTTTGGAGAGGGATGGTGCTTCAGAGAAAGTTCTTCAAAAGAGGGATAGTTAAACGTGAAGGTAGGCTTTCTGCTTTGCCTTTTCCCCTTGGAATGTAGTCATGATGGCTGGAGCTCCAGCAGGCCTCTTGGGACCAACCTGAGGATGGAATGTACAAGCTAAGATGGCTGAGCTGAAGGAAAGACAGAAGACGTCAGGCTCTCTTGTGATTGAGTGTGGAGCTACCTCACTAGCTCTTGACTTCCCATCTCTGCATTTCTTTTATGTGAAAATAAACCTTTATTTTCTTTAAGTCCCCATGGTTTCCAGTCTCTGTCACCAGCAGCTAAACTAAACTTAACTATGTCCTCCTCTTTCTGCACTTCCCCATACTGCTATTCACACTTGCAATGTCTCATTGCAAGAAGTTTGACTTCTCCCTGGTCTGTAAGAGCTATGAGATCACCAGTGTATCTGTTTTTTTCACCTCTGGAGCCTCATCACCTGGCTTAGAGTCTGGCACATAGTAGCAGCCCTATAAATATTTGTTAAATGAGAGGCCCCTGAAATATGGCTCTGCCTGTGGATAGGCACACTGGGAGCCCCTTTCTATAGAGATAATCAAGCTTCCAGAATATCAGGATTCAAGGCCCATGAGAGGTGAGTGTTTAGACTAATTAAGCCTCAGAAGAGGGAAAAACACCTATTTATATTTATTTATAACAATAAAATGGCTATTTTTGAGCACCTGCTATATGCTAGGCATAGCATATATGCTATATTGGGACTTAACAAAAAAATCTTTCCAATCCTCACAGTAGATACTGTGTAGATAGCTAGCATTTCTTACTTTAGTATATGCCCCAGGTCTTGTGATCTATTACTACATAATAAACTGCCCCAAAACTCAGTGACTTAAAATAATAGGCATTTTATAATTTCTCATGATTCTAAGTGCTGTCTGGGCCTCATCTAGAAGGTCCTTCTGCTGGTCTAGTTTGGTGTCTCTTATGTAGCTACAGTCAGAACATGGCTGGGTCTGGTCATCCAAGATGGCAGCTAGGGCTGATTGTTCAAGATGGTGACAGGTTTGGACATCCAAAATGGCTTCACTCACTTGTCTGGAGCTTTAGCAGGGATAGATGGAAGGCAGTCGGGACATTAGTATGACTGGTCTTGTCTCTTTCGTCTCAGGGCCTCTCCTGTCTCTCTGTAGTCTCTCTACATGGTCTCTCTGAAGGATATCTGGACTTTTCACATGGCAGCTCAGGCCCCCAAAAGGGCATAAGCAGAAGTTGCAAGACCTTACTTAAGACTGTAGTTAAACCAGAGGCAGGAACAGCCCAGAGTTAGCATGGGAGGGACCACTCATGGACGTGAACCCCAGGAGGACCATTCATGGGAGTCATATTTGGGGATTAGCTGCCCCTGCCACACTCCATGAGTAGGTGTGACAATCTGTATGTTATAGGTGAGGTGGCTTAGGTTGAAAGGGGCGAGGGGGCTTGCCCAGGCCCCACACCATTGAGGGTGGGAATGGAACCCAAAGCAACCTGCCTCCACAGCCTGCCCTCTTCTTCACTTGGTCTCTCATACAAAGGGGTGTTCCTGAAGGCACATGTGAGGCCAAAGCACACATTGTCAAGGGTTGCATGCATGGGGTTGAGGACAGCTCTCTCCTACATGTTTTAGATCTGTCATTTACAGAAGTGAGGGGGCTCTGGGAAAAATTTGCCAGGATGAAAGGTGACTTGATGGGAGGCTCACACACAGAGGGACAGGGTCACCCACACCACCCCATGCCCAAAGCCATTGGCTCCCTCTGTCTACTCCATCCCATTCTATTAAGATTTCTGCCTGTGCGTCATTATCGCAGGTGAAAACATATTCTCACACGCACATTACCTGCCTCACCCACCTCACCCGCCTCACCCTCTCCCTCCTCAGCCAGGAATTTCCCAGTGGGATCTCTGCAGGTGCAACAGGAACCAGGGGCCTCGAGGGGCGAGGTGCTCAGAAGGGGGAGATGGAAGCACGACTCCAAGGCTGGAAGGAGCCCCAGAAGTAAGGTCCCCACAGAGCTTGAGGGTTTCCTGCATCGATTTTGCACAAATGTGTTTTTGGGCACTCAGTTCCCAGGGAAGAGTAGGCCAGGCCCCCTGGCCTCAGAGCTCAGCCTCTAGGGTAGGGTAGGAGAAAGAATGTAATCAGAGTTATGGCTTAATGAAATGAACCGTGATGACCGTAAACAGACGTTTGGGATTTGGTTTGTTATTTTGTACAAGGCATTACCTTTTGACGGTGTCTGGTGTTAGGGTCAAGCTTCAAACATTTTCACGTCACCAACAAAAAGACAGTGATGCCATTGTTACACTGTACTTTTCCACCTTAAAATGGGATTGGCTTTGTGGGTTGGGAAAGTTACCAAAAATAAGTTCTTTCAATCACAGAGGTTAACACAAAGGAAGTTGCTCCATCATTTGAAAGATGAGAGACTGTATGTAAGTAAGTGCTGTTACAGACAAAGGTATGCCAGGCCACCTATACTCAAGCTTTAGTTATGTTTAATGCCCATAAGAGACAATAAACCCAGTACAACTGGAGGAGAAAAAGTAAGTTTGTCTATTAGTCCCTATATACTGGGTAGAGCTGAAATAGCAGTATGTGATTGCTCATAGCTACATGCTATGTTTTTTGTTTTTTTGTTGGTTTTTTTTTTTTGGTTGCGTTGGGTCTTCATTGCTGCTCATGGGCTTTCTCTAGTTGCGTCAAGTAGGGGCTACTCTTCATTGCGGTGCACAGGCCTCTCATTGCAGTGGCTTCTCTTGCTGTAGAGCATGGGCTCTAGGTGCACAGGCTTCAGTAGTTGTGGTGCACGGGCTTAGTTGCTTCACAGCATGTGGGATCTTCCCGGACCAGGGCTCGAACCCGTGTCCCTTGCATTGGCAGGTGGATTCTTAACCACTGCACCACCAGGGAAGTCCTACATGCTATGTTTTAAGAAAAGCAATAACTAAAGAATGTTTTCACTCTTGAGAACCAACACCCTAAACAGTATGCCCAACGTGGGTGTGCCAAGCATTCTGACAACGCAGCTTCCTAAGTGCCAGTTCAGGGTGGAGGAGACAGATTGGAGGTGAGGGTGCCTCTCTCTCTCCTTTGGAAGGAGGTTCTGCTCTAAGTTGGTGACCTTTATTTTGTGTCCCAACACATAGGCCAGACACCACTAGTAATGCCCAAATCAGGCCTCTTTTCAGCACTTCCAGACTCTGCAGCCATTCGAGGACTCCCTGAGGAGTTGCCTATCTTTAAAGCACACACTAGAATGCCTTACCAGGGAGATGCTGGGGGCCAGGCAGAAGTGGAGGGTCCAAAGGATGACGGTGCCAGGCAATACTTTGGGCCACAGCTCACCAGCCCCTTGGTCCCAGTGTAATGCACACAAGCCTCACGCAGACTTGAAAGTTGGGACTCTCTGGTATCTTTGGTAGAATTGAGCCGATGCTGCCTGCTCTTATCTTACCCAAGTGGGGTGACAACAGAAAGGTCCAAGTATGTGATCTTTGATTTCTTTCTTTACAAAAGCTTTCCCTATACTCAGGAGTACCATCTCTTGCCTCTCCAGAATGGCATAATATCTTGAATTGATAAGTAATTATGCTGCCTGGACATATTTTCCCAACTAAATTACAAACTCCTTGAGAGCAAAAGCCATATCCTATTTTTCTGTAGTCATGAAGCCCAGCTCATAAAATGCTTTAACAAAGTGTCAAACCTTTTGGCTTAGCAGAAGTCCATTTTGCTCAGGATTGCCTTACTACTTTTTTTTTTTTTTCTGGTACGTGGGCCTCTCACTGTTATGGCATCTCCCATTGTGGAGCACAGGCTCCGGATGCGCAGGCTCAGCGGTCATGGCTCACGGGCCCAGCCGCTCTGCTGCATGTGGGATACTCCCAGACCGGGGCACAAACCTGTGTCCCCTGCATCGGCAGGTGGACTCTCAACCACTGAGCCACCAGGAAAGCCCTGCCTTACTACTTTTTAAAAGATACAAATCAAGAGGGTGCTTGGGCATTTATGCCTGGGGATCACGGATTTCCACATGGTGCAGAAGAAAACATCCTGGACTGGGAATCAGCTAACTCTGTGACTATGGACAAAGGCTACCCCTCCGAGTCCAGAGTTGATTTGCCTGTGAAATAAAGAAATAGGTTTTGGAGATCTGTATGGCCTCTCCCAGGTCTACTACATCAGCTAACCATTGATAATGTTATTTCATCAGTTAATGTCCCAGGAATGGATGGGAAGACAAGCAGAATTTGTTTGTATTACTCCAACCCAAAGCCTCATTTTAATTTGTTCTAGAAAGAGAACTAGTCCTGATACATTCACTGCAGACCTACTAATAAACTACCCAACTCACAGTTGATGAATATGCCCCTTGCGACACCTGGTACCAAGCTGTCCTGGGTCCACACCACTTGGTGGCTGGTGTGGGGATCTCTACAGTTGTGCACTTAGGTTCTGGAAGCAGGGTTCCAGACAATAAACCAGCAATTTGAAAAGTATGAGAAGTGCTATAAAGACAGTAGAATTGGATGCTCTGAGAGAAGGATGGGGACACTGTTTTAAACGGGTTATTTGGGGAAGTCTTTCTTATGAGGCAGCATTTGAAATAAGACTCTCATGACAGAAGAGGTCCAGAAAGACGCAAGTGCAATCACAAAGGCCCTGAGGTGGAGACATGATGACCATGTTTTCAGAACTGAAAGATACCCTGCACAGCCAGTGCCTGGCAAGTACACAACATGGTGTGGATGTGGCGTAGAGCAGGAGGGCAGTCACAAGCAGCCTTGCAGCGTGGGAGGAGTTGCTTCATTCTGGGAGGGCTTAGAGTCAGAGAGGAGAGGGCATGGTCCGGCTATGCTGTACTCCTTCTGTGTCTTGTGCAGTCAGTTCTACTTTAGACAGTGTTTCTTCCTAGTTCAGCCTTTGCTTGGGTATCTCCAAGCAAAGGCTGGACTAGGAAAAGTTCTCTTCCCTTTATCAACCTTCCTTTCCATCCCACTGGGAGCAAAAAGACCCTGACCTTCGTCAGTGAATGCCCTGCGGCATTGGAGAACCCCTCTTTGAGGAGATGAAGGGTGACCACGCACCCTCACCTGGAGAGGCCCATTTCCGGAACAGCCCAGTAACACCAGGCCATCTACACAGCTGTGTGCTACTGAACTGTCCCATTTCACAAAGTAGTAAGCTGAACTTTAGAGGCCTGTCCCAGGTCACACAGCCAGCAACTGCTGGAGCCAGGATGCCCGAGAATAGTTATTTCACCTAAGTCCATAATAAAATATGGAAGCAATGCATCGACTCAACATTCAGTGATTTTTTTTTTTGGCACCTCCCCTATGTTGGCCACTTGGCTTGGCAATAGTGGAGAGACTAGACAGTGTCCCTTTCTTCACAGAGCTCAGTTTAATAAAGAAGACCAATACTGAATCAGTGACTACACAAATAGATGCTTAATTATAATTCTCTATACACAAAATCATATGTTTATTATAATGTAGCTACCCCCTTAGTTGGAATATGTACAATGCCTAGAGCTGATGCTCTTACGAAGAAGCTGGAGGCCCACTGCCATCTCCATGCTCTGGCCTCCCACCACCTGCTTCGACCATCCACTGCCACACTTGCTCCTTGGATGTCACCACTTTGGCCATTCTGGGCAAACACCTTGTTGTAACCTGCTGCCCCCTGGGAGGGGAGTCTCATGTCCCAGTGTGGGCCTCTGGGCCTAGTAATATCCATCCAAGCCCCTCCAATGGGCACAAGGCCTAACCATCAAAGTGCCCTAAAAGTCCCCCTACCTTCCCCAAGTCTGTATTTCTTCCTGTTAAAACCTGCCATCCTCAAGCCCCTGAATTCAAGATGGATATAAAGAGCAATTTGTATTCCATGTAATGAAAATATAACCTCTTCATAGTATTGTCCTGGTATTTCTGGGCTTTGATCTTGTAAAACTGTATTGATTTAAATTCTTCAAAGCCATTCCCTTGGGGGCAGCTGTAGGAGCCTCTGAAGAATTGTCTTGGAATTTCCTTGGGCTCATGGTGAAACGTAAAGTCATCTTCAATCTGAAAAGTAACAACTAGAAAGAGAAGAAGGACTTATTTCAGCCATCCTGACAAGGTGGGCTCCAGGTTGGGGATGCAGGGGGCACTTTTCACAAGATGGTGCCTGGTGGCCCTCTCCTGCCATGATGTGCATGTGAAACTCTTGGGGCTCCAGTTAACATGCAGATTCTTTCTCTGTAGGTCTAGGGCAGGGCCTGAGAGTCTGCATTTCTAAAAAGCTCCCAGAAGATGGTGATGCTGCCAACCTAGAAGTGTACTTTCTAAGATACTTGTCAGTAGCTTGTTAGTGGTGCAGAATCCTGAACCCCACCTCAGACTGATGAATGGAGTCTGAATTTTAACAACATCCCAGGGGATTCCTGTGCACCATACAATGTGACAAGGCTGGTTTCTAGGGCTTCCCTGCATGCTGTGCCCACAGCAGACATAGCTAATCTATCACCACTCTGATGATGAGTTGAGATGCTTCTTTGCACAGTGCCACAAGTGCCCTACTCATGCCTGACAGTCAGCCTGGGAAAGAAACCTTATGGCTGGTCTGGACTAGTAAGATTAAGAAGAGTCAGCCCTCATAAACGGCTAATGAAACAGGAGAGAGAAACAAGTCAGAGCAAAGTCTGGCTTACAGAAGCCCCCAAACCAAAAAGATTTCTAAAAGGAGCCCAGGAAGTGTCTGCAAAGATGAGATGAAGCATAAATATATGTGAAGGGGGATGTTTCAAGGGGAATAGGTCTAGAGTCAGCAAGAGAAGGGTCTCTGGGGTCTGGACCTGCTGAAAGCCACCTGTGGCATTCATCAGGGAGAAAACCAGGAAGAAGGTTCTAGAAGGGTTGAAAAGCTGCCCACCCACCTGGGAATTGCTTGGCCAGGGTTGAAGGAAAGGGCTGGGGTCTGTCTCCCCAGCAGGAGAGTCTCAGGGGGCATAAATGGGGCATCCCCTACACAGCAGGCAGAGACCAGCCCTGTCACATCATGATCTCATTTAGGTCTCTCAACCTGTGATGGAGGTCCCACCATCCCCTTCTGACAGGTGAGGAAACAGTCCCAGAAGGTTTGAATAAAGAGGTTAGAAAATGCCTTAGTGGGAATCTGACCCAGTCTGTATGCTTACAAGGCCCATCTCCTAGGCTCATACATGTTTATCCTTTAGCATTAAAAAATCTATTTCCTGCAGTCTCTTCGCAAATTTCCGTTAGAGAGTCATTGGCTGTCTTGACTGTGTGAGGGACAGGGAGGGAGGAGGATTGGGTGGGTACCCAGGTGGGAGTGATGGTTGGGAGCTGAGGGCGGGCAGGACAGGGCTCTGTCAGATGAATGATGAGTTGGGCAGCAATGATGTCTTCGTGTCTGTTTTCACCGCAAGTGTGCTTGGTGTGTCACACCTGCTCTCTCGTTTAACCCCACGACCCCCTATCTGGGAAGGAACCATGACTCCCATTTTCAGAAGAGGAAGTAGAGGCCTGAAAAGCTCAGGTGCCGGGTCTGAGTACTCCCTGGGCAAAGAATCACACCCACATGTGTCTGATCTCAAAAGGCAGGACCCCTTATAGGCTCAATAAGAAGTGAGTGGGCTTTTGTGGGCTAGCCTGTACACTAATCTCCAGTTCTAGCATTGTGTCTATGATACAATTGAAGTTTGAGGCACTCTAATGTCAACACCATTTCTTTGTAAGTTGGGAAAGTCCTATTTCTCACAGTGGAAAAAACTTCACTGGCAACTTCCTACTTAGCTTGGTCCCATCTAGTGGCCAACTGGAAGAGTGCAATGGAATCATTGGACATTGCTAGCAGGTGCAAAGACTGGCACTTCCTGGGATAAAAGATGGGCTGAAATTCATAATAATTGAAGTGTCCATGGAATTTATAAGATGCACATTTAAAACATGTGAAATCTATAATTCAAGCTTTGTTCTTAATGTTTAAGCTTATTAACTGTTGCTGGTAGAAAATACACCTTATCCAATCCATCGTCTTTTAACTGATAAACTGTATTTGATGATAATATGATATGACATATAATTAATATAAATAATAGAATTAATAGAATATAAATAATATATGTAATATAATACAAGCCCAGCGCTTGCAGACATGCTCAATAATGAAAAACATAAATTTGAAAATGCTACAGGTCACTAATTAATCTAATCCCCTGGGGGTGGGATGGATGTTTTCAGATCACCATACTGCCATATCAAAAAACAAAAAAAAACAGATAAAAGTATACATAAATAGCCTTCCCATCTGTCATACCTAAACATATGCTAAGACATGATGTACTTTCTAGAGACTTTCTAATCACAGGGGAACCTCAAGAGCTCTGCCTGAGCAACTCTTACACCACAAACACAAGTGAAGGAGAATCCCCAGGTCATCTCATGAGAACACAGATTTTAACAACCTCTCCCACCCTTTCTCCACTGCAGGATTCAAGTAATGGCAAAAATCCAAAGGAAGATTCTTTGGTAATTGATGCTTCTTTATAGGGAGTCCTGGCTGAAAGGCAGGAGGAAAGTCTTGTCACTGTGAGGTTAGGATGGATGAGCCCAGGAGTGATTCGCCAAACTAACACACTCAAATTAGTTTTCAAACATTTTGGGTTTGGCAAACTGTATCTTGCTAAGCCCCCTTTCCCGACATTTTTATACCCCTGTGGATTTCAAGGAAAATTTAATATGTATGTTTCGGATTCAATTCGGCTTAACTCAGCACAATTGTTTAGTGAGAGCCACTTTGTGTCCAAGAATCTTCCAGAACCCTTTTATAAGCCCCTTAAACAACTTTCCTTCTAACCAGGAAGTGTGTTTTGTCAGGAGTAAATTGAACTCAAACACCCAAATAATTCAAATTTGGTTCAGAACTCAGAATCCCCAAATTTTTAAGAGGGTTGGAAAGTTTATAAACAAATCTTCATGTCACTGAGGAAGTCCGGTGGTGGTACTAAGATGTGTAGAGTATTACACGTGAGATGCAGTGATTACATGTGGTGACATTTTATGTGCTTTAAAGCCAAAAGTCTGACTTCTTGCTGCCTGGATCAAGTGCTGGCCTGGCCAAGCAGCTTCCAGGTCTGGGTGGCCCAGGACCCGTGCAGTCCCATCAGCTTTCTGAGTGTTGGTACCTTCCTCAGCAGGCTGGAGAGTGAAGCCACGAAAGCTAACACCCATGGGCGCCATAGAAAGGTGGGCTACCTGCCCAGCCCCATGAGGGCCTTTGCAACAAAAGGTCTCTCTTCCATAGATAGGGCCTCACCATCCAATTTAGGCAGTTAAATCTGTAGATGAATCAATGAGCTAGCTTCATTTATTCTATCCCAGGGTTAGTTTTGTCTTTTCAAAAAATTTTACTGTAAACCTGAGCACAGAATGTTCAGAGCATTTGATTAAAGCCAAAAAAATACAGATGGTGATAAGACTTTTTTTAAACGTGCTGCTGTTTCTATACAAACATGACATAATTATTCCAGTTGAGTTTAGAAGTTTGTTTTTCTAGTCATGGTGTTGGGGCATGGTTTAAATAGCCAGCTGTGTCACTTAGTAATAAGGTTCAGCCACATGTAGCAGAAAGCCCAAATAGCAAGCTTAAGTAAGACAGGGATTTACACTTTGCTCACATGTAAGAAATCCAAGAAAGGAAATCCAGGGCATAAAGCCTAGTTCCAGGGTCATCAAGGACTTGGGCTCTTCCTGTGTGCCTGCTCCAACCTCCTTACCATACAACTTCCATTCTCAGCATTGCTTTATGGTCACAAGACGGCTGATGGAGGCCCAGCCCTCATGTCTATGTTCCAGGCAGCAGGAAGAAAGAAGAGCCTCTCAGTTTACTCAGTCCCATGTAACGAGCTTCTTTAGAAGCCCAAACCAAAGACTTTGGCTTATATCTAATTAACAACTACTGTCTACCAGAGGCTGGAAAATATGTTTTATCAAAGCACATTGCTGCCTTCAATAATATAAAGTTCCACCAGCAAGAAAAAAGTGAAGAACTGGGTGGTCAACCAGTTGTCTCTACCTTACCTGCCATGCTCTCTCCTGCCCTTTTCATAACTCTTAATCACAGCAGTTACTGGTGGAAGGCGGACCAGGAGAAAATTCTGGCAGCCATGAACTGTCAGGCTAAGTGTGTGAGACCTAATCAAGGCCTGACCCACAAAGATTCTGATGTGTCTTCTTTGTTTTTAGGTACTTAGTTCTCTGCCTCCGCCTGGACTAAAACTGATTTACCCCAGATCAATATTGTGTGTGGAAGATCTTTCCTCAAGGCCAGAAAGGACTAGAGGGGCTGGAGGGGTTGGGTGTCAGCTGGCTCATCTTCCTCAGGCCTGGGCGTTCCTGCCTCTGGTGTCATCACTGATGAAATCTTGCAGGAAAGCAGATGTGTTTACATGTTCCCTGAGGAGAGAATGATGTAGTAGCATGGGGGTCTTAAGTTACAGGGAGCCTGAAAGGCAAGTAGTCCCCTACTCAATTCAAGTTTGGGCAACATTGAACAATACACATGAAACGTGGCATCCACTTCATTGACACCAATTGGGAGGTGCTCACAGTAAAGTCTTTCCTCACCCCATCAGCCCAGTTTTTAGCCAAGCAAACTGAGGTGAGGTCACCTGCACTGAAGGGCCACACTGCTTCCCTTCTTTAGAGAACCGCCTTCACCCAAGGAGCCTGGCTTTCCATGAAAGGCTCCCACGCGCCCAGGTCCTGGAGGCTGATGTTGACTCCTGGGTGCTGGGTAAGGTGAGTGGCCTGTGGGAGGCAGCTCTGCAGCTGGCCACCAGCTCTGGAGGTGCTGAGGGCCCTCAGCAGGCCTCTGGGAACCCCTAGTAAGGCTTAGGTACCAGACTGGAAATGAGGTGAAACAAAAAGGGGTTCCATTACTATCATTCTCCTTATCATTATGAATTACATTTGCTACAGACCTCAATATCTCCTTCAAGGTTTATGCATTTAAAAATGTATGAGGTTGAGATTTTGGAGAGGGTGGAATATCTAACTTAAATTTTATCTCAGTCTTTTATCTCATCTTTATTCATGATTATTTTTATTAAATGTTCATCAAACTAGTAAGCCCTCAGCATGAGATGTCCTGGACTTATATAATTTGAGATGCCAAGAAGCCAAGCAGCAGACAGCAGCAGCACCACCACAGAGTTGAATACAAAATACAAATGCTATTTTTACAATGAAATTAGCAGAGTGACTATTGCTTGACCAGGGAAGTTGGTGGAAGCCAGAGAGAAGCCAGGGAGACTTGCTAACTTCCCAGAAGAAAGCCTACTAAGAGGAATCAATCTCAAGGAAGAATAGGAAAATGAGGAGCTGGCATGTATACAGCACTTTACAGCTTATAAAGCACCATTTTCTTACTTTCGCTTCCCTAAACACTATAAAGTGAGATTATTTTATGGAAAAAGAAACCGAAGCTCAGAGTGAAGTGTACAACCGAAGGGCACACAGCTGGAATCCAGGTCAGGGATGTGGTCAGAAGGGTTGGGCCTCTAAAGCCTTAGATGTTCAGACAATCCCCCTGCCGCCCAGACATCTAATGGCTGATAATGGGAGAAAACAGTCCTTCCTCCTTTCCTGGCACCTATGGTCACCACCTCTGAGGCTGGTACCTAAGGGTTTGATTTCTATACAAGGCACACCTGGAGGGATGCTGCTATCATTTTGCACCTATACATTTGCTGTGCTCTCTGCTGCCCCAGTGACATGGGGCCACAATAGACAGGTGCTGCCCTTGGTGAAAGAAGGGTGCAGAGGAGGGTAAGAGAAATCCCTCCTCCACATCCTGCACCATCCACCCACACACAGTCTGGCCTTGGTTCCTCCACTGCAGGTGATGTCTGGTACAAGTATCTGCATGCCTCTGTTTACTTACCCGTAAAATGGGGAGAAGAGCATCTTGCTTTCATCCCTCCTACTGAGTGGCAAGACGGGAGCAGAGGTAGCCTGCTGGTATGAACAAATCTCGAGCCAGGCCCATCCTCCTAACCTGCTCTCTGGGAGCCGCCTCCTATGGCTGAGTACCCCACTCTGATCCCAGGCTCCCAAGATCATGTGGGTGGATGTCAACAGGAGGAGCCACAGGTGAGGTTGGCCCCCAAGGCCAACTGCTGCTGGTCAGGAGGGTCTGCCTCCAGACCCTGCAGGCCCTGCTGGGCCCAGGCACCCAGACGCTGGGGCTCAACATCCAGGTAGAGGCCCTGGCATGAGACATCTGCCCACATGTTTCCAAGAGGCCTGAGTGGGGGCCACAGGGCCAGCCAGGCAAGACAGGGAGCCCAGGGACTTGCAGGAGCAGCTAAGGAAAGAGACAGCATTGTTCTGGGACTCATCAGTGTCAGTAAACCTGGCATCAAGAACAGACTCACTGATGTCGGTCAGCCCCGGGGGACCCATTATCCCCTTTCCCTGCTTCACCTGTGCATTCTAAGCCACAACAGCATAGGACCCTTTCATTCCCAGAAGGCAGGTGGTCTGATAACAGGTTTGCAAAAGTTTAAAAGTTTATTCCACTATCCAGGATACTCAGCAGCATTGCAGTGAGGAAGGAGAGAGAGGATAGAGATGGACACTGAGAGCCCCAAAACAAACAGAAGGAGCCTCAGGACAGTAAGGAGTGTCCACATTGCTTGGCACTTGAGATTACTCACAGAAGGAAATGGACTGAGGGGCTGAGTGTTCTGGGGATTAAACCACTGCTTTTGTCCTCCACTTGATGCCCCACATCATCGTTCCAGAAACCTGAGGTATGACATACATGAGAAGCCGCTTCCATGTCTCAGATAGGACCTGGAGCAAGTCCCTGGCTTTGGTGGAACGTTTGAGAGGAGCTGGACGTGCTTCCTTGGCAAGTTGAGCAACCTACGCGATAAGCGCTTCAACACTTAAAGCTGCAAAGATCTCACGTGCTTTCTCTTTTATTATTTTTTTTAAAATAAGGTATAATGTATGCCTTTAAAAAAAAATCAGAACAATTGCATCCCAGGGCCTCGGGCTGGAGCCCTGCTATGAGCCTGTGAAGGTCAGGGACCTGGTCGCGCTGGGACGCCACAGCACGGGGAAGGAAGGGCCAAAGGCTTTTCCTTAGCCTTCTGCCCCTCGGCGTGTGACGCCCAGGGCCGGGGGAGATTCCGCGCCCGCTTGCCCGCAGTCCCGGCACGGGCCGAGTGGGGCGCGGCGGACGTCGGTCCTGCAAGCCCGGCCCCGGCGTCTGGACTCTAGGCCGAGGCACGTGGGCAGCGACGCGGGGCCTCCCCGCGGGGTCCCCGACCCCGGGCGCGGCGCAAGGCCCTCAGCGGGCGGGCGGGAGGGCGCGCCTTCCCGGAGCGCGGGGCGCGGACCGAAGTTGGGCGAGTGCACGGAGCGTCAGCGGGCCGGGGGCGGCAGGTGCCGCGGGCGGACTCGCCAGCCAGCGCTGCAGCCCCGCGTCCCCGATTCCTGCCCCGGCCCGCTGCCCAAGCCCTGGGACTTCCGGGGCCCGGCGGCGTTTCGGGAGCTTCTCCAAGAGCAGCCTCCCGGGCGGGAAGCGCGCTGCGCGATGGCCGGGCGGGGGGTGGCCGGGCTCCCGCAGGGGCGGCGGGCGGGGTGGGGTGAGGCGGGCCGGCCCCCTCCCCTCCCGCCAGCCCTCCCTTCCTCTAGTCCTGCAGCCAATTAGACAGCCCCCTCGGGCGGGAGGCGTGGGGCGCTCCATAAAGCGGCGCGGAGCTGTCACCCCGCGAGTAGGCTGCGCACCGCCCAGGCCGGAGCAGGCGCCGAAGACTCGGGCGCTTCGGACCCGGGAGGGTGGAGGAGCCATGGCCACCACCAACGGGGCCGTGGAGAACGGGCAGCCGGACAGGAAGTCACCCACCCTGCCGCGCCCCGTGCGCAACCTGGAGGTCAAGTTCACCAAGGTGAGACGGGCTCGCGTCCCACCCGACGTCCGTCTGGCTCCGCGCTGGGCTACCCGGCTACGGTGACGGGGACCAGGGGTCAGCAGGCCGGGAGCCCCGCTGCTCCGCTCCGAGAGTGCGGGGAGCTGGGGCGGCGCGCCCTCAGCTGAGTTCGCCCAGCGCTCCTGTGACTCGAGCCTCTCCGCTCAGCCGAGCCCTCCCGAAGCAGCGTTCAACACTGGGCATCCCGGGCGGGAGTCCACCGCGCACCCCAAATGGGACTCCAAGATCCGCACCCCCAGACGGGCTCTCGGGCGCGAAAACAGGGCGAGGGAGGCTCTGCAGCGGCCGCGTGGTGCCAGGCTGAAGCCCGGTGCGGCCCCGACGTGCCCCTGCAGGGCCCGCTTTGAAGGCGAGCGGTGGTGCGCCGTGACTTGGGCGCGGTGGTCTTCCCGCAGACCCTGCGGCGTAGTTTCCGGGGCTGAAGGGGGTCGGGCTTCGAGAAGGTCGGAGGGTGCCCGAAAACACCAAGAGCCGACCTGAGAGGTCAGGCTGCCTCGGGAAGTGTCCGGAAACGTCAGCGGGAGCAAGCGGAGAGAAGTTGGGCACCTCCTGTGCTTAGCTCTTACCAGCTTACCAGTAGAACGAGGGCTAGTAGGAAGGTGCTCACTGATGAGACTGTCCCGGAGCCCAGAGACCTTGGTCTTGGCAGATCATGGTCTCAGATCTGGGCCTGGGAAACCGCGGGTGGCAGGGCCCCATCGCGCCGCGGAGTCCCGAGGCTCGCTGTCCTTTTTGCGCTGTGGGCTAGGAGGCTGGAGCACCGGCAAAGCGGTGAGAACACCTGCCTAGGGCAGAAAGGAAGATGGCGAGGCCTGGAGCCCGGGCTGAGCAGGGCTGGGAGCTCTGTTGCCAGCAGGGAGCGTGTCCCCTCCGGTGGGAAGACACCCCGAGGCTGTTTGGAGGCCGTTGGGCTGGCTCTGGGGACACTTAAGGGGTGCAGGCCAAGAGCCACGGTTGGCTTCACTTTGCCCAAGTTTGTCTCCTTTTATTTTTGCATCTTATCCATTGCCCCCAACTCCAGCTGACACAGCACTTAGAAAATTCCTCCATCAATTTTACTTTCACAAGTAGCAATTATGTCTCTCAAATAGTTTTAATCAAGCAGAGAAAGTTGTAGGCCACTATGTGTGGCCTTCAGATTTTGATCTCTTGGCGCTTATTGTCGGCTGGACCTCTGATCACATGACATTAAAATTAACTGTTTCCAGAGGGCTCTGTAACCAACAGAGACATTTCGATGGAGATTATTTTTAATGTAGTTTCCTAAGTAGTATCAGCTTCAAAGTGCAAATTCCAACTCATATTCTGGGAACAATGAAAATAGTACCTAAATTTTTTTAGCCCCTAACACTCGTAGTGGTCACCTGTTGTTGTTGGTAGTAGCGTTTTGTTTTATTGGATTTTAAAAAACAGTATAGAAACCAGAAATTACATATATTATTTTCCTATTCCTTTTTACCTTTTTTTAGTGCTATCAGAGCAATGGAGCCACATATGGAAAGTTACCTCTTTGTCTGCAATTCTTTCTGCCCCCTCACAAGTGTAAATGCAGCCTTTAAGTAGAGAGGTGGATTTTAGCACATTCACAGAGTGACTGGTGTTTGTTGTCCTGCTGGGTGCCCCCTCTTCTTAGTGGAACAGAAAGGGTTGTGACTAAGGCTGAGGGAAGGGCATGAGATGGAGGGGGCTGGAGAGCCAGGATCCTTAGTGGCTCCTAGGCAATGATGATTGCGGCAGCCTGACAGTAGGCTGCTGTACCCTCCTTTCATCTGGAGGGCAAGGCCTCTGTCTCTCTGTCCTTGCTCCAGGCCCATCTCCACAGAGGCCTCCTCCTAGCAGTTGTGGGGTTGGGGCAGCCTGTGTGGTTGTGACTGAGGGTGGGGAGCCCAGGCAAGCAATGCTTAGGGAGCCCCTGGCTGCAGAGGCAGCCCACAGGGCTGAGGAAAGAAGCGGGAGAAACAGAACTACAGTATCGAGGCCCCCCGAGGCCCCCGAGGCCCCCTGGCTGTGGAGTGTGTGAGCAGTAACAGTCTGTTATTTTTCAAACCTGACTCATGGTGCTTCTTGTTAATGGAGGACAAGCTGGAAATGGTGGGTCTGAGCCCCAGCCTTGGGGGACCTTTTCCCAGGGTAAGTCCAGTCTCCAGAAGGACGAAATTCCTTTGTTCTCATGTTTTAACACTGGGCTCTGCTCTGTGATTTTGGTGAGGGGGGGGTCCCCCCCATAACCCCCACATAGGTCTCAGAGGGTAGCAGCCCCTTTCACTTCATAGGGCCCCTTCCTTTTCTTCCAGTAGCAGAAATTCTTTTTAAGATTTTCTGGCTCATTAAAACACTGGTTTTTATGATCTCTTTTATGAAAAATAAAATTCACTCAGATTTCCTTTTCTGAAAATACGCTCCTTTTGAGTATAGCTGAGGTCCAATGGAAGTTTCTATAAGTGGCGTCAGCAGAACTCACTTGTGTGACCACCACCTTCGTCTCTTCTGGGGCATCCGTATCTTGACAATAGCTGTGGTTTTCCAGCTCAGTCTGGATAGTATACCATTCCATTCCTTCAAAATGTGAGTCCCATCCACTCAATGTAACGTAATTTTATTCCTCTATAAGTTTTGTTTCATACCAATTCACAAGTCAAGGGGAACAGTTTTTTTCTAGACCCATTTTCCTGTTTTGGGGTTCAAAACAATACAGCCAGCATAATTGGTAGGCCACACTTACCTCTTCCTCATTTGTGTTTTTGTTTTCTTTTATTGGAGAGAAAAAGCAACAGTAGAAACCACTTACAAAATTACTTACTAATGTAGTATAAAGAAAAAATTTTTGCTAAATTAGAAACATTGTGATGGGAAAATATGAGTAGAGTTGAGCCGTCTGAATTTTTTTTAAGTTGCTGGTAAGAAAGGACTATGGATCAATGTCATGAACGACCAAGTAATTTTTTTTTTTTTGGAGGAGCATGCTTGGAGATGAAGTATAACAGACATCTGATCATTGCAATCTGTTTTTATCCCCTTATTTATATTCTCTTCTACCACCTTCTCATTTTCCCTCCTCCTTGGAATTGATACCAGGAAGGTCCTAGAATCAGCAGTTTTCACTGACAGTCTCTATTATCTAACCCACGAAATTTCATCTTCCGACAAATGGGCCTCTCTTCCTGGCTGCACTTTCCTCCCCACGCTAACTTAACTCCTCTTCTCTACTTATTAATTTCTCACTGTTACCGAGTGATTGCTTGCTGGATGGCAAAAGTGAACTCTTGGATTTGGTTTCAGCTGGAAGAATAAACCTGTAATTGTAGCCTGGCCTTTTCCGCGCGCTTCCCTGGGGGCCTGGCCTCACATTGAAGGCGCTGAGCTTCCAGAAGTCAGATGGGCACATCCCACGGTCGAGGGTCGCTCTCAGCTCTGGACCCCACACAGGGAGGCAGGGGCCCTCTGCCCACCTGCCCAGCCAGAGCTGGCCTTCTGTGCATTGTCCCCACCGCACTCAAATTTCCCTGCTTTCCAGGTAGAGTTATCAAAACAGTGCACCAGTGGCTTCCCAGAGCGGGCTTCCTTCCCTGTGAGCTCAGGATTTTTTACAGGACAGCCCAGGACAGAGAACATAGTCCGGTTGCACACTGGATGAGTTGGCTCCCCTCTAATCCATCCTTACTGGGGAGTCAAGTATTCCGAATGAATGAAATTCACAGTCATTGAAATTAATCCTTGTAGTGATGCAATTCTCCCTTTAAATGACTCAAAGATATGCATATAGATATAGAGATAGAATAAATGCGTATAGAGATGTGCATATAAACATATGCATATAGATATAGAGATGGAATCTAATGAGCTAATTCTGTACTTAGAAATTATTGACGGCATTTTACTTGATAGAAGTGCTTCTAAAGCATATCAGTCATGTTTGTGACTGGGGTCTCTCTGATGCCACGATGGGCTCTGATGACAAAGTTGTCCCAATCTGGTACAGCAGGGGATTGCCTGTCCTCTCACTGGGTAGCCAGGACCTCCATTCTGTCAGAACATGTTTTATGTATTATCTGTCACCTCTGTTCCTAGTTCTTTCCCAAAAGCTGGCTCTTTTAATGCTTTTTTAAGGCAGTTAGAACTTAGGGTAAACTAAGAGTAAATAGTACACACATTTCAGTGCATGGACTTGTGAATTCTTTTTAGTTTGCTCAAGATGTCTTTTTCTTTTTAATGTCTCTATTCTCGGCTGTGTTCTAGATAACTGAGTCTCTGAACTAAGTGATTTTTGTGAGTTAATTCTTTGGTTCTGGATATAAGCCGTTATTTGCTACATATGTTAATATAACCAGAACCTTTCCTAACACAGATATTTATCTTTGTATTCCAATACTGGCTTTTATTAAGCCCAACATGAAAATAGACATTTTAAAGGGAATGGGGGAGGGGGGGCTGATGTGCATTAATGAGAGCTAAAGGGTTATAGTAAGATCCTTGTATAATGCCAGTTCCTTGGTGATCTAGCTGGGGCTTGCAGCAGGAAGGAGGGAGAAGGTAGTGCTCACTGCTGACATACTCTTCAGGGACAGGTGGATTGCTTGGCACCATATATACACACACACACACACACACACACACACACACACACACACACACACATATATATACACATATATATGCATATTTAATCTTCCCCCAAACTTGCTGAGTGTGTAAAATTTAACTTATACCCTTTATGTAACTATCTAACCCTGCTATTTCTCTGTGAATCCATCTTATTGTTTAAAACAAGAGAGAGAGGGCTTCCCTGGTGGCGCAGTGGTTGAGAGTCTGCCTAACGATGCAGGGGACATGGATTCGTGCCCCGGTCTGGGAAGATCCCACATGCCGCGGAGCGGCTGGGCCCTGTGAGCCATGGCCGCTCAGCCTGCACGTCCGGAGCCTGTGCTCCGCAACGGGAGAGGCCACAACAGTGAGAGGCCTCCGCAAAAAAAGAGAGAGAGAATATTTTAGAAAAAAATTCTAAATTAGTTTTATTGTGACAAAATGTAGTTCTCTGAAAATGTATTAAAAGTCAGGAGACTTGGATTCTAATTCTGAGTGTGCTCCCGGTTGGGCATGTGGCTCCATCCCCCTTCCAGGTCCTTCCTATAAAAAAGGCAGACAGGTAGGTTGGAGGGACAGAAGGAAAAGACGTTACCTAAGGTCCTCAGTATGTTGGAATTATATGATTTTGATTTAAGCCTAATGCATTACAACTTCCTTTCCTGGTTAGATATTCATCAACAATGAATGGAACGAATCCAAGAGTGGAAAAAAGTTTGCCACATATAACCCTTCAACTCTAGAGAAAATATGTGAAGTGGAAGAAGGAGATAAGGTGGGTGCCCCCCCCCTCCTGTAATTCAATTACAGATTACTAGAGGAAAAGGAAACACTTCAGCTGAGTTATAAGGCAGAACTGGCCCACACTGAGGTTGGACCTAAGCGAGCTGCTTCTCAGACACTTGGCCCAGAATGGGATCAATTAGGGACGATGTGCTGCAGAGTCACTCTCCTTTGATAGATGTTTCTCCATCTATGAGGATGACCTCAGCTATCCTTATCACGTGGTTTAAGGAAAGGTTTTTATCAACTGTTTGATACTGGTGGCATTAAATAATCTTTCCAGAAAGAATTTCCGGCTGGTGTGTTTCACCAAATGCAGCATTCTGGCAGGAGACACTTTAAAAAAAAAAAAAAGACTTGAAGGAAGAACGACTTGCTAAGTCATGCAGAGGTAATAATGTCATGCAACTGCCAGATTTCTTTTCTACCAGAAACTTAAATTATCTTGTAAAGCTATAGTCTATAACCGTATTTGATAGTGCAGGGTATATTTTATAAGCTATATTATATGTATACATTATATATGATATACATTATTATATATAATGCTAAGGGACTCCTGGAGGTGTCCTTGATACATGTCAAACCATAAAGTATCTTTTGAATATGTATCATTGGGGGAAAGGTTGAAGGTACCGCTTTTGTAAGGAGCGAAGGGAAACGTAACCCTCTCCTCAACCACTAGAGTACTCATCTGATGTTGTTAAGTGTGTAGGTAATGTTGAATGTGAACAGGGTGAATGACACATGTGTAAAATAGGCTTGAATTTGATCCTACTAGTGATGGTTTTGTGATAGGTATGCAATGCACAGTGTTTCCACCTATACATACCCTCCCATGTGCAGCGCCCCATGCTAAGCTCTGTTTACAAAGATACTAGCACTGAGGAGCTCGTGCGAAGGTGTAGGGGTGGAGCATGATGCAGAGCAGGACTCCCAGGTGCAGTATACAGGTATCAGGGAGGAGAGTAAGATCCCTGCCCCTGGATCTGGCTCGTCCCATGGTCCCAGTGACTGTTCCAAGCACCAGAAGACAGAGGCTGCCCTGTTCCTGCAGCTGGAGAGGTCCTGGCCTCCACCCCAGAGCCTGGGACAAGGGATTCAAAGACCTAATATCTCCCTTGCCAAAGTTTCTGCTCACCTCCAAGCCTACTTTGGAGACACAGAATCTTGGTGGAGTGTCCCTCTTGACTGGTGCCAGGTGTCCACTGCTGGTTGCACCTCCCTAAGGAAGAGAGGCTCAGAGGGACCTGGGGGGTGAGCCCCTGCCCATCAGCAACCAGAGCCTCAAACCCCATTTTCCTGAACATAAGAATGGGTGTCAGGGAATTCCCTGGCTGTCCAGTGGTTAGGACTAGGCGCTTCCACTGCAGGGAGCCTGGGTCTCATTCCTGGTTGGGGAACTAAGATCCTGCATGCCTCGTGGCATGGCCAAAAAAATAACAATAAATAAAAATTTAAAAAGAATGGGTGTCATTACTCTAAACAGCTCTCATTCTTTCCCAGTAAAGAAGTTTTGATTTTAATTCTTCTATCAGTGCATAGATGATCCAGTTCTTTTTCTATAAAATCATCACAGTTCTGCCCTCAGGGGGTAGGTGAGGTGAGGCTAAAGGGAGAAAAAGTCCCTGATCCTCCCCATCTAGGGACTTTTTCAATGTGGTCAGTTCTGAGATCCAGAGGAGGACTCGTACCCCCGTTCTTGCTATTGGACTGCAGTCCTCAGCTGGAGTAAAATGCCAAGACAGACATTTCCCATCTAATTGGTGAGCTGTGGGAGTGTGTTTGTATCCACACTGAGGTAGCAAGTAGATGATCTTTTCCTACTTTGGTCACCAAGAAAAATAATTAAGGTCAGTGGTTTTATGACTATTTTAAACGCTTTGTATAATCAGAAGGAAAGTTAATCTTTGGCCATTGTAGAAAACTTGAAAGACTTAAGATATAAAGAAGAAAAAAAACACTTGAAAGCCCCCAGCCATTAAAGTGATTGGAAACCTAGCTGTTGCTCTGAGCTGCCTGCTGCCCCTCCTTCCTCTGCAGCGGGCGGAGACTGCTGTTCTCTGACAGCTGAGCCCTCAGCGAAAGGTGACACACTCTCTCTATTGTTTCGGCTGCGCAGCTCGACGTAGACAAGGCCGTGGAGGCTGCACAAGCTGCCTTCCAGAGAGGCTCGCCGTGGCGCCGGCTGGATGCCCTGAGCCGCGGCCGGCTGCTGCACCAACTGGCGGATCTCGTGGAGAGGGACCGTGCCGTCCTGGCCGTGAGTACATGCACACAGGGGAGGCGTGGGGCCAGCCAGCCTCCCCGAGGGCCCACCCCGCTCAGAGTGTGGGAGAAAGGACCTAGGGTGCTGTTTTGTGTAGCGGTGTTTTGGTCCTTTGAGGTGTGGCTTTCCGGCCATAGGCAGACGTCTATGCTACTGGACGCATACTTTTTGTTTTGAAGTCGGACTTTTGTCCCCTGCAGCTCATCTTCTTGGCCTGGAGGAAGTTCAGCTCCATTAGTAGTTCCCAGACTTGAGATGTTCACAGACAGCTAGGCTGGGCTGGGCTGTATCCTGGTCCCACCTGCACAGTTATGAACTTAACTTGTTTTCTTACATGAACTCCCTTTTAAAGTGAAATTTAACCTCATCCTAAGTGACAGTATCCATGAAATTACAGGTTTAATGTGGTGGTGTATTTTTTCTAATACTTATTAAAATAAATGCTACCACTTGACATAGAAAAAGTGTCCCCATATAGCTTAAAAATCACCCCTATTTCACCTGTGAAATGGGCAGTGGTGAGTGTGTGTGGAGTGATGGTGAGGGCAGGATAACCTAGTTATAGGAAACCTCAGAGTATGAAAGACCTAGGTTCAAGCCCCAGCTCTGCCACTTACTAGCTGTGTGACTTTGGACAAGTTGCTTAACCTCCCTGAGCATATGTTTCTTCATGGACAATATCACGAATAATGGTATCTGAGTCTTGTGAGAACGATCCATTTAAAATCCTTAGCAGTCCCTGTCATGCAGTAAGTACTAAATAGATGATAGCTATTATTAGTAATGCTATCTAGGGCTTCCCTGGTGGCGCAGTGGTTGAGAGTCCGCCTGCCGATGCAGGGGACACGGGTTCGTGCCCCGGTCCGGGAAGATCCCACATGCCACGGAGCGGCTAGGCCTGTGAGCCATGGCCGCTGAGCCTGTGCATCTGGAGCGTGTGCTCTGCAACGGGAGAGGCCACGACAGTGAGAGGCCCACATACCGCAAAAAAAAAAAAATATATATATATATATATATATATATATAATGCTATCTGAAGACCCAGGTTCTAACCTCAGCTACTTGTTCTCCTGGCCAGCAAATTTCCAGCACCTTAGTTCCTCAGCTGCAAGACGGGGATCTTTATTCATCCCATTGCATGAGGTTGGCCTGCTCTCATGAGATGGGCTATGTAGACGTTTAGGAGTTGTAAGTACAGAATTGAACAAGATCCTCAGACCTTCTTTTGGTCTTGCGGTGGGTGCTTGATCAGAGTAAATCTTGGGGCCCCCTTGTGCCTTGAGGTCCTTTGCAGCCTGCACACGCAGCCCTCATATGGCTCAGACTCCTGTGTAAAACTTGCCCCAAACCTGGAGGCCCAGCTGGTAGGAAAGGAAATCTCCTTTTTGGTCTCTGATTTGGAAAAATGGTTTTTTTCCTTTCTTGATCTGATGCTGGGAATGAGTAGTCAAGTGGACACCTGCGTGGAGGTCAGTGCCAGCTAGGACTCTGAAATTGCTCTTGACCCTGAGTGTGTGTCTTGGTGTGGAGGGTGGAGAAACTACATTTCAGGTGCTCCTCTGGGGTGCGTTGCCCTGAGGGTGCATCCGCACAGAGAGAACTGCACCTTCCTTCCGCCCTCCCCAGCTGGCCAGCCTGAACCCGGGTGAGAAGAGCTCCCTCCCAGGGTCAGTGTCTCTCTCCGCAGAGCCTCTGGTTTCTTCCTGCAATGAAAGCCAGTCTCAACTCTCAAGCTGCCAAACTGGCTTCTTCAAAAACATTTCTGTTTTCACCCAGCATGAGCTCATCGGTCTGCAATGTCCGTGAGGACTAATAGCAGGCGGGAGAGGATGTGCCTGGGCACCCTCCCCACCCTGTCCTCAAGTATCAGTATCATCTTGGGGAGCAGTGGCTTCAAGGCCACCCTTACCTTCAGCCCTCCTGGCTGTCCTGGCAAGACTGGTGTTAAAGCACATAGAGCAAGTCCCCTCTGCCATCTGACCTTGCTGCCCACAAGAAATAAGATCCAGTTCTTCGCCACATTGTGAAAGGGACAAGAGAATGATTGGCAAATACAGTTTTTAAAACCCAGACCACATCACGGGAAAGCACGCCCTTGATGGGGTTTTCCTGCATTCTCCCGCACAAAGTGCCGCTTTCCATCATGTTCTCTTGCCAGCTTGGTGGCTTTGACAGAGCTGGGCAATTACTTTGTGTTCAGTGTTTGGAGACCATGTGGCAGATCCAGCAGCCCCAGCTCTCTCTCTCCCTCACTAAAGCACCTGGACCCAGACTCTGGCACTTCGGGCTCTCATCTTGGGAGCCTCGAAATAGGGGCTGTCCCTGCTTGCTCTCTTCTCAAGCAGAGCCCCACTTCTGAGCCCCTCATTTAAGCCTTGGCACTGGGGCATCTGAGACATGTCCCACAGCACTTTTCCTTCATTCTTTAGTATCTGAGGGTTACCGTGTGTTAATTTTTCAAAAGGCATATTTTTCTCCTAAAATGTTAAAAGAAATAAACTTAGAAGCAGCTGTGGTTCCCACATGGTCCAGACACAATAATTGTGTAGAAGTCCCAAGCTAACACTTGATCTCTCAGATTCAGGCCTGTGTACTCACCTGCGAATCTTTTTTGATTTTTATTTTTTTAAAGAACTTCCTTTCTAAACCTGTTGTGACCCAGTTTTGCTTGGACAGATTCCATAACACCAACCTGGCAAATTCCTGTTGTCATTCCAGTAAGCAAACGTGACTAAGTTAATAATAAAAAACAGTCAACGCTTGTTGAATGCTCATCATGTACCAGGCTTATTGTGGGCACTTGACCTGTAGTATTTATTATCCTATTTGGAGAACGCTGAGGCCCAGAGAGTTTAGGTAATCTGTCCTAGTTTATCCAGCCAGAGAGGGTAAGCCAGGGCTAGATGTGGGCAGTGGCTCCAGGCCTCGCACGTCCCCACAAAGCTCTGTCCCAGTCTCCTGTCTTTCTCTCCCATCCCAGAAAAGGGCCAAGAGTATAAACTTCCCGTTCCACTGACAGACGTGCGGATGCTGTATGGAACAGCTGGGCCCTGGAGAATTTTGGCATTATTTGCAATTGTTGGGTTTCCCCTGGGTAAATGCAAGTTCCAACTTAGAATGTAAATCAATAGGAGCCAAAAGTACAGTGTACTGGCTGTCACACTGTCCTGACTTTGTCCCTGAGCAGCATCTACCAGGGGTGAGACACACCAGAGACCCAGACCAGCCCTGTCATCTCTAGCAACACACAGCCCTGTCTCCTTGCTGTCCCCAGCTGAGGATTGTGGAGCACCTGTCTGGCCCTAAAAGGGAAAATGACAACAATAGTCAGAGCTGTTATTATCATCATTTGAACAGTGGACAGTGCTGTTAGTACTTTATGTATAGGACTCCTCTAACCTGCACACTAGTCCTATGAGGTAGGTGCCATTACTGTTATTGTTGTTTTGCAGATGAGGAAACTGAGGTAGGGAGAGATTCAGGGACTTGCCAAGGCCACTCAGCTAGGAAAGTGGTTGCCTCCTGTTCAGAGAATTCTTGGTTCATTCCTGAAGCAAAGATAGAGTAGCCCCAGCCATTCATGCAGCAATCCTACATCCTTTCCAGATGCAAATTGGAGGGACAGCAGCCTAAAAAGCAGTCACTGCCCTTACTGACAGTCAGATGCCCCAAATTCAGTGCCAGCCATGCCGCCTACCCTCTGGATAACACAGATGAGTTCCTGGGCTCTGTTAGCCCCTGTGTCTGCACCTTGAAGTGAGAGCAGAGCCATCCATCTCGGAAATGAGGCATATGCGAGTGCACACGGAGAGGCCTCTCTTCCTTTGTAAATCATTCTCTCAGCCCAGTGACTCTAAAATGAGAATCCTGCCCTGGGCTATGTGTCAGGGTGGCCACTTCCTGCAGCCATGGATGATGGGAGGTTTCACTGCTGGGCTCAACTGGGGCTGCTTGTCTGAGGGACAAAGGGGTTCTCTTCAGCCCGGCTGGAAACAGAAAAGAATCCCTGCCATTGAGTGGCTGTGCACTCGCCTGAGGAGTTGCCCCTCACCACCAAAGGCCAGTCTGCTCCCTTCCCACCACGCAGCGCATCCGGCTGGCAACCCAGTACGGGAGGAGCTCGGAGTGCATCTTTGTGCTGGTGGCACGACCCCTCTGGGCCCTGTCACTCTTTCCACAGCTGTGCTGGTCAGCAGGGCCAAGAAGAAGGAACCTGTGTCCCCCTTTCTCTTTTGTTAGAGGAACCAGCCCCTCCCCAGCCACCCCCCCAAGTCCTTGAACCTTCTGAGAGCTCCCCGGAGCGCACAAACCCATGTGTCCAGGTCCCACTGCTGGGGCAACAGCACTCCAGACAGATGACAGAAGACCAACGCTGAGGCGTATTCCTTCCCAGCAAGTCTCCAAACCAGCCTTGTACCCGCTGTCCTTCGTGGGGACCTGTGCCTGTGCTCTGGCCAACCCTCCAGGCTGATATGTTTTGAAAGAAAAGCAGTCCTTGACAGCCTGGGACAGGTCTTATCTTAAATGAGGTATCTTGCTTTCTGATGAGTCCCATGGCTGTGAGGTACTGAGAGCAACGTTCTAGGACTCTGCTCTCTCTCCCTGCCCTGTCTTCAACAAACTGACAGTTAAAAGGAAAACTGTGTCTTAAAAATATGTTGTCTTATCATTGCAGACCCTGGAAACGATGGACACAGGGAAGCCATTCCTTCATGCCTTTTTCATCGACCTGGAGGGCTGTATCAAAACCCTTCGATACTTTGCAGGGTGGGCAGACAAAATACAGGGCAGGACTATCCCCACAGGTGAGCCAACTCAGGACTCTCAGCCTCGTCCGGGGTCTCTTAGGGGTTCTGTCTTCTCAATCCTCTAGCTAGCCTCTTCAGAGCACCCCCGGCTCTTTCCCCCAGAGCATCCTTCCCACACCCAAAAAGGTGTGTCAATCCTTCTTCTAAGGAATTTTACTTTTGAAATTGAGTTAAAAATCGCTTCATTGTGGAGCAGATAGGACTTAGAGCTGACAGTTGATGGGCTTCTGGGTTTCTTTCTTGTCTTTTTACTCCTTAAGATCCTTAACCTAGTTTCATGCAAGCACGTTCTTCTCTGTTTAATCTCTTTTCCAGATGACAACGTTGTGTGTTTCACCAGGCACGAGCCCATAGGTGTGTGTGGGGCCATCACTCCTGTAAGTATGGCAACTTCTCTAGATAGATCTGTATAGATCCCACCCCATTCCCCTGTGGCCTTTGGAACCAATTTCTAGTGGGTTTTGATTCGATTGCACTGGTATTAATTGAACATTTGCTCTGTGGCATGGAGCTTGGTGCTTAAGGGTCATCAAGATGGATCAGACCCCATGCCTGCTCTCAAGGGGCTGATTCCAGGAGTGCAACAGAAGACACATGGATTCAAACCAAAGGGGTCAGGGATGGCCAGCTCCCCTCGGGCAGTGGTCTCTCATCAGTTTCCTGCTTGCTAGAAATTCCTTGAGCATTTATTAAAAATTTAGGTGATCCAAACATTGTATTTCTCATGTACATATAACTAAATCTGGAGACTTAGTTTTGGACTTTACTGGGATGGCCAGCTCCCCTCGGGCAGTGGTCTCTCAGCTGGGCCTTGAGGATAAGAAAGAGTTGTTCAACAGGCAAAACAGATTTCTGAGCAGCAGGAATGGCCTGAGTGAGGGTGTGGAAGTGTCTGGACTACTTGGAGGGCAATAAAGATAGCTGGTGAGGTCAGAGCTTAGGTGGGGACAAAGTGAGGAAGAGGAAGAGCAGCCAGCAGGTGGTGCTGGCTCAGCATCCAGTATGCCTTGCTTCCCAGGGCCCAGGACTTTATTCACTGGGCCGTGGAGAGTCTGGCAGGTGCTGGGGATGCTATGATGCTACCATCTATTGGAGGAAACACCAGGCCACTGCACCAGCTGGGGAGGCGGCGGCAGTGTGAAGAGGGTTGGAGAAGGGCTCTGCAGGGGCCAGGCAGACGTGTCCTTCAGCAGCCAGTCTTGAGAGCCGGGAAATGGTCAGGCCAAATGTGCTCTTGCCCATCAAGTTGGGAGGGATCACCTAAAGATGGGTGTAGAGTGAGAAAAGAAGAGGGCCTGGGGCCAATCCCACAGACCACCAGGGAATCCCATGGAGAAGTCTGAGCAGCCAGGGTCAGGGGCCTCCCAGGGACGTAATACATTTCCAGAAAGAGACTGTAGTCAGTGGGGTCCTCTCCTACGTAGGAATTCAAAAAGACAGAAACACAGCTGTTAGATGTGCTCCCCAAGAGAGGCATCGGGGGAGTTGGGGCTAATGGAAAGGGAGCTGGGCATGTGGGGATGGCCCTTCCAGAAGCTGCAGTGAGAGAGAAGGGAGCTGCTAGAAGAGGCAGAGGCCAGGAGAAGGTGCAGATTTGCTTGTAGGTGAGGAGAACTGATGGCATTTATGTGCTAAGGAGTGGGGATCCAGAAGAAGAGGGGACCCCTATCACTATTGGGGGAACCCTAAGACAACACCTGCTGTCATTAGCCAACCACACAGGCCCCTGGGAAATGGGATGTTATATTTGTTGTCTAGTGGTAGGAATTCCAGACAGAGCTGGGGGGAGAAATCCAGCTAGCCATTGGTCAGCCCTGCAGGGGGGACATCATTGGAGTATAAGGAGCCAAACGGACTGTTTGGGGGGTTGGAGGTGAGGCACAGCTAGAATCAAGCTAACTGCGCTCTTGGAGGTATTCGGTTTCATCTCGTCTCATCAAAGATGTTACTTAGGCAGCAGTGCAGTGGAGGAAACAAGCCTGGCCATGAATCCTGGCCTTCGTCTGAGGCACAGTTCCTCTGTGCCTCAGTTCCCTCTTCTGTCAACAGGAGCAGTAATATGACTGCCCCACGCAGGTGTGTGGGGATCAAATGAGTTCAGATTTTGGAACCGCACCTGGCACACAGTGGACACTCAGTGGGCGAGAGTGCTTGTCAGGCCTGATGTCACAGCAATTTCGATATCCCTGCCTCTGGGGTGAAAGGATGACAAGAAACCATTTCCCAAGGTGTATTTCACCAAACACCCATTCGGTGGGGGTTAGTATGTGTTCTGTAAGGAGAGAAAGAGATCCTGTGGCATTTGCGTTTAGGAGAGGCGGGGCTTGTTTCTGTCGGACTTTTCGGAGTTGTTAACATGCTGATGGCATTGTAAACCTCCAAGAGGAGAAGGTAGTACACCTATAGCAGAATCCTCTTTGCAGTGACCACCTATTAGCATCTCCCAGAATGCAGTTTAGGAGGCGCCAGGCAGGAATGCAGTTCTGATCATCGCATACTCCTATGTTACCTCCTATACCCCAAATCTAAACCATGCAAAGCAAGTGCTTCATGGAGGCATCGCAGGGCCTCCAGGACAGTGTAGTAGTGGATCTGGGCTTCCCAACCACTCTGTGTTCTGCTGCAGTGGAACTTCCCTCTGCTGATGCTGGTGTGGAAGCTGGCACCCGCTCTCTGCTGTGGGAACACCGTGGTCGTGAAGCCAGCGGAGCAGACTCCCCTCACCGCCCTCTATCTCGGCTCTTTGATCAAAGAGGTAAGACGTCCAAAGAGAAAATATTCTGTGTCCTCAGTTACATTTCCACTCCCAGGAACCAGGCCACCGTCACAAGATAAGTCTGCCCCATGGAGCTGTGCTGTGCATGCCAGCGCCAGCCGGCTCCTGGCCGAGTGGGAAGGGAATGCCTCCTGGGTTTCACTTGGCAGCTGCTCGTTCCCTCTCCTGCCTGCGGTCACTGAGCTAGAAGAGACTCCATTCCTCCCACTGATCCTAATGAGAATACTTTACTCTTATTATGAGCTCAAACCCATGGTTTATGACCAAATATTCTGTCTAGAGAATTTACGTGAGGGTTACCTGGGAGGCAGATTCTTTGGGCCCTGCACATGTGGTGTACAAAATGGTCCATTCTTCTCGTGGGTGGGTGATCTCGCCAGCTCCCCCTGGAGGGGCTACTGCTGAGCCCCGAGCCTCCTCACCAATGCTCTGCTCTCCGGTGACCGTCCTCTCCGTGGCAGCCACCACGTAGGGAAATGAACAGTCCAAAGGAACACCTCCTTCCAGACACACCTGGCAACATGTTTCAGTCATTTTGTCCCCAACTCGTATGTTGCAAAGAGTTTTAAAAAGAAACAGGAAGAAAAGAGGGATAGGAAGTAAGATCCATTCATTCCACTTCTCAGCTGGGCTAATACGACAGGAAAGCAAGACCTTTATTACTTAGATGTAAGGCTGCAGAGCCAATAATTGACCAACTTCCCACTTTCCTTTGACCCGTGATGTAGGACCTTATGACATCGTAGTAATCAGACTTACAGATTCTAAAGTCACAACTGTTTCAAAAAGAGTTTAGGAAAACTAAAGACTCAAGCACGATGCTGTAAAATCTTGCCTTACTAAAATACTGTGTTTTAATGAAGACACTGGCATCCTCCAGGGGTTCAGCATGCCCCTGTGGTTCAGCATCCCCTACCTGTTCATTTGTGGTGCTCTTGGTTAATAAAGAGGACCCAGCATATGAGGAGCACCAAGCATGAATGTGAAAGAAAAGTCGCTCCCTACCTTCAGGATGTGCTGGCTCTCGGCGTGACCCAGGTTCAACAGCAGGGATTCTGAGGGAGTGAGACCATATTGCCATTTGGAACATTAATGGGGCAGATTTTAAAAATGAAAGCTGAAGCCCAGGAAGGGTATTTTGCAGGTACCTCCGAGTTGGGGACTGTGACTAAGGTGTCGCTTCTCCCCCCAACACACAGACAAGCACACACACACAGACACACAGAGACAGACCCATATAGACACAAACATAGACACACACAGAGACAGACCCATGCAGACACGCACGCGCGCACACACACACACACACACACACACACACACACACACACACACACACACAGAATGGTGCTCTGCTATGAAACGGCCACTACCCTTTTGCTCAGAAGCACGTTGGGGTAGGCAGGGCCGCCCAGAAGGAGGGTGTGTGCCTCGCCCTGGCCCCACCCGCACACTGGCTGACTGGGTCTGGTCCTGGGGTGGTGATAGGAACCGGGCCCAAGCTTCCAGGTGAGGGTGCTGCTCTGCTCAGGGACCTCACTCAACCTCCTCTTCTGAACACCATCTCAATTTCCTCCCAGGTGGGATTCCCTCCAGGCGTGGTGAATATCGTGCCAGGATTTGGGCCCACGGTGGGAGCAGCAATTTCTTCTCACCCTCAGATCAACAAGATAGCCTTCACTGGGTCCACAGAGGTAACCCTCCTCGCTGACTGTGGGGGACAGTGGCTGTCGCTGAGAATTCTCTGTTTAGAGGCTAAACTATGATGACCCCATTTTAGTACATATTTGTACTAAAAAAATAGTACTTTTTTTAACAATCAGTTAAAAAAAAAAGTTACTGGTCCAGTTTCCAAACTAAATAAATATCTAATTTATTTACTCAGAAGCCTCAGAAGAAAATATTCATAGATAAGATAAAATAAAAATTGAAATATCCATAGGATAAACAGCATAATCAAGGTTAAAAAATAAGCCTAAGGTGTTTGGCAATATTGTAATACTGATCGTACATTTGAAAGTGTAAACTTTTGTTTCAGAAATTCCATTTTGAAGCAACTATTATTCTCATGAGCATTCAAGGACATACTTTCCAGTATATTGTATCCATCCTATATGATGTTTTACAGCCATTACAATAAGGAAAGCTGTCCATGATCTATTGCTGAAGCACAAAAAAAAGTAAATTGTAGGGCTTCCCTGGTGGCGCAGTGGTTGAGAGTCTGCCTGCCGATGCAGGGGACACAGGTTCGTGCCCCGGTCCGGGAAGATCCCACATGCCGCGGAGTGGCTGGGCCCGTGAGCCATGGCCCCCGAGCCTGCACTTCCGGAGCCTGTGCTCTGCAACAGGAGAGGCCACAACAGTGAGAGGCCCACATACCACAAAAAAAAAAAAAAAAAGTAAACTGTAGGAAAGTATATACTATATATATGTATATACCATTAGTAAAAGGGTGTGTGTAGAGAAATAGGAATTACCTGGAAGGACTCCCCCCAAAAATTCTTACTGTGGCCTCCTCTGGGGCAGGTCCTGGGGCATTAACAGAGTGAGGGAAGATAAAAACTTTCCCCTTTAATTTACACACATCTATATGTGGGAATTATTTCTAATGAGAAAGTACTTCTTCTGTACTTAAAAAAATAAATGGATAAAATTTCCCAGGCAATAAGTGCTCCCATCTCCCTCCTAGTTTAGTCCAGCAAGGGGCCCAAGACCCAATCCTATGGCTGCTGGACAATAGCTGGAAGACAGGGGACTAAGGGGGATGGAGGGGCAGAGAGGGTCCTGCCCCACAATGGTTCCTATGTCTTCCCAGTCTTCTCACCCAACAGCAGAAGCATCACTGCCCCTGCCCCTGCCCCTGCCCCTGCCCAGCTTCTCGCTCTAGGTGACTGCAGGGCTACCCATGGGTCCAGCCGGGTGGGGCTCTCACCAGGCAGCCAGCCTCCTGCACAAGAAGGTGGCTTCTGTGACCCCAGGGATTGCTCAACTGACAGGCATCTCCCTAAGAGGGGTGCTTCCCACCGAGGCCCCCAGCTGTGCCTCAGCCTTACAAGAGATTGCAGGCCCACAGCAGGCTGGTTTGCTTCAGGTACTCTCCCTGGAGACAGTCCTTATCACCTGGATCAGGCCATCCACACCTCCTTCAGGCCATCACCCAGGAGCTGGCCGAGTTTTAAAACGCACTCTCGGGGACTTCCCTGGCAGTCCATTGGTTAAGACTTCACCTTCCACTGCAGGGGGGTGGGGTTTGATCCCTGGTCGGGGAGCTAAGATCCCACGTGCCTCGCAGCCAAAAAACCAAAACATAAAACAGAAGCAATATTGTAACAAATTCAATAAAGACTTTAAAAATGGTCCACATCAAAAAAAAAAAAAA
>NW_006770524.1:285975-304741 GCF_000442215.2 Lipotes vexillifer | reverse complement strand
AAACAAGGGAATTTTACCCAGCCATAAAAAGGAATGAAATTCATTTTTTTATAGTGAGAAGGATGGACCTCGAGTCTGTCATACAGAGTGAGTGAAATAATTCAGAAAGAGAAAAACAAACACCGTACGCTAACACATATATATGGTATCTAAAATCAAAAAAAAAAAAAAAACCATTAAAAAAAAAATGCACTCTCACCTTAGTTTTATTAAGGAAATAGCCTCAGCCCTGAAAGAGCCTAGCTCTGCCTCCTGCTGGCTGTCCGGCGCTAGGCCCCTGTGTGCACACTGGTCTCTGAGAGTCTTCCAACTCAGAAGTTGGTGGCACCCGGCCCAAGACAAGTCACTGCTGTGTACTGGGCCAAGCCCATCTCTAGTGGTGCAGGGGATGGTAGGTACATGCGGGAGGTTGGACATCGCAGTTTGTTGAGTGGTCCTCCCATTACTTCATAGGGAAGCAATTCTCTCCCTACCCGCTGGGGGCCCTCAGTCTTAGGGTGGGTTTCCCATCCTAAAGGTTAACTCCCCGATTTCCCTAATTCTCAGAGGTTCCCTCAGATTATACCAAAGGACCACACAGACCCACCTCCCCTTTGTCCCTTATCTGGACCAGCCTGCTGCTGGGAGGGCAGGCACCAGGACAGGTGACAGCCAGCTCCACCACTGGCCAGCTGTGTGGCTGTGGGCAAGTCACTGAGCCTTCGAAGGCTCCCCGTCCACCCCAGTACGTGGAGCAACTCAGATCCGGGATTCCAGCCGTGTCAAGGTCTGATCTGAGAGAAAATGCTGGGAGAGGCCAGGGGAGTGAGGGGGCAGCATCAAGGCCCAGGGTGCCTGGGTAGGGAGGCCGCAGCCCAGGCCATGCCACGCTCATGCCTCCAGGCTTGTCCAGAATGTGTGGGCCACATCCAGCTGTGTCTGAGGCTTAATGTGGTCTGGTTTTTATCCTGAAGGTTGGAAAGCTGGTTAAAGAAGCCGCCTCCCATAGCAACCTGAAGAGGGTGACACTGGAGCTTGGTGGGAAAAACCCCTGCATCGTGTGTGCTGATGCCAACCGTGAGTCTCTCCCCTTCCAGGCATTGCTGGGACTTTATGGGACCCGTAAATCTCTCCTCACTTCCTTGCCCAAATCAGAACCAATTGAGAAAGACAAGCACACACACAGTGGGGATGTTTCTCCACCTCAGGTTATCCCTCCATAAATAATAGGCAGATGGAGATCCAAACGCCAGCTTTACTGCTGGTAGAAAGCTGCGTTGGAGGAGGACATGTTTCATGTGGTAGCCAGAGAGGCCACCTGTTTCTGCCCTTCATGAGTTTGCCTTCCCTGCCCTTGCAGAGCTGGGGCCATGACAGGCGGGCTGGGGTTCTTCTCCAGAGCCCCCTGTATCGGGGGAGAGGGGGAAGGCCAAGAGGAGGAGGAGAAGGGCATGTGCTCCCCCCACAAGCATTCATCATTCTACCCTCCAAGTCGGTACTTCCTATGATGCTTTCAGGCTCTCAAAGACTTGAGATGTTTCTTCCTTCTTTGTCTCAGATCTGACAAAACAGAGGCCAGTGGCAGGTGACCCTTAAAGATACCCTGCTGGCCTGGGTGCTGTCTCTCCCTTCACTACCTCTTCCCTGGGAAAGCCACCCTGCCCAGCAGCTTGGGGGCAGTTTGTGTCTCATGACATAATATTAAAATAGACACTCTTCTTGGTTGTCATGTCCAGAAGAGGGAAGGAAGGGCCATATCAGACATTCATCGACCTGCTGACATGGTCCGCTGCCAGATTTTTGGTGTGACTTCCCAAGTACACTAAAACACCTTTGCCTTAAAGAACAGCCTCCCCCACCTGCCCACTGGTGCCAGGAATTCCTTTCATGGAGTACAAAGCCTTCCACTCCACACTCAGATAAGTTTGGAACTGCAAATATCCCTGAGAAAAATGACCCTAGCACAACTTCTCGCCAAGGTGTAAATAACTGGTTTCAGTTCTACTCCTTGAAGCTGGCTTTCAATTGGAGAGAGGACTGGGTGAGGAAACAAGCCCCAAGGAAAGAAAGGGAGGCTGGGTGTGAAGGTGGACTGCTCATTTTTTGCCTGGTTTGGTGCTCCCTAATGGAAGCATCATCAGTGTTGCTAGTGGTCTCTGGAGCCACACGGAACAGTTCTGGGTATTGCCCCACTGTGACCCACATTTGGAGTTCCAAAGAGCCAGACTCCTGTTTTGCATTCTTGTGCCTCCATATCTGGGTACCCCTTCTGCACCTCAGTTCACCCTCTTTCCCTCCCAATGAGGAAAACTACAGCTAAAACACAGGACTCCTGTCTGAGGGTTGGTTTGATAAGGGTCATGTGAGCAAGTGAGGTCATGGGCAAGTGAGGTGAGGATGTGACAAGTCTCTGTGTTCATTAGTGCGGTAAAGACACTAAGTCCTGCAGTCAGGGGACCTATTTAACCCCAAACTCCACGGATCAAAAAATCCCCTTTCCCATGCTCTCTGTTTGGGAAGTGCTGAGCAAAATTAATTTCTGAAACGTAGCCATCCCGGGGCCTGTTTTCTCATGTGGGCAATTAGAGTTGCAGCTGTCGCCAGTCCGGCCTTAACAACTTAATCGCTTCCTCTTCCCTCGCCGCCCCCTCTCTCCAGTGGACTTGGCAGTGGAGTGCGCCCATCAGGGAGTGTTCTTCAACCAAGGCCAGTGCTGCACGGCCGCCTCCAGGGTATTTGTGGAGGAGCAGGTCTATGACGAGTTTGTCAGGCGGAGCGTGGAGTTCGCCAAGAAACGGCCCATTGGAGACCCCTTCGACATCAGGACCGAACAGGGGCCCCAGGTAACCTACTGACGTGTCAGATCTTGAGGTGCAGGTCTGGGGACTGAACCAGGCAGGCCTCTGGCCCTGACCCTGTACAGCTCTGGTGCTCTGTGACTCCAGGGGACTCCCTTACCCACTTGCCCAGCCACTTGAGGCTTTTGTTCAGATGCTGATCAACAGTTCAATCCCATCAGGTCTTGGTAGTGTTATGAAATGGGGCTGGACACACAGAGCTCTGCTCTTTGCAGCAGATAATGCTGAGCTCTAGGCCTTGGTAGAAGGGAGGCATTCCCAGTTCATAAGTCCATGTGATTGCACCCTCCAGGCAAAGGACCAACCCTTCTCTGAGCCACCAGGGTCCCCAGGAGAGAGCCTCAGGCAGAGGCTGTCTTGCCTGGCTGGCCTCTCTGCAGAAGCGAGTTGTAACCCTGGCTGAAATGCAGCAGAGTACAGGTGGAGGCAGCAGCTGGAGCCAGAGGCCTCAGCCTGGAGGCCCTTGAGCCCATGTGCATTATAGGACAAAGTGACCATCAGAAACCAAAGAATCCCACTGGAAAGGGCTCGGAGGATGGGGATACATCTCCAGGCAGTAGGAACACGTCTCTGGAGACCTGGGTTTTGAAGCTAATGACAGGATGAAAATGATCATAACCACGAGGTTTAATAACCTCTTTAAGAGGGCAGGTCCTGTATCACTTTCTTACTAAGTATGCAGTGCGGCAGATGGATAAATATTTAAAAGAGGGCAGCCTGACCATCCCATGCATTATTAAAATGGAGTTCAACAGCAGCCTACTTTGCTTGTAGCCAAAGTCCTGCTCCAGCCAGGAAATTTCAAATCACATGTCAGGACTCAACCAATTTGTGTGTGTCCTGGGAGCTGGCTACTTACCCACTGCATTGGCACCACGTGTTTACACGGGAAGCCATGGATCTGAGGGCAAGTTTGGCTCTGTGATTTTGTGAAAGCCACAAGCTCCTTCCAAACCTCAGTTTCCTCATCTGGAAAATGGAGTAATTGATGAATATTATGAAAATTTCAAGGCACTTAATAAGTTTTTATTTTTTAAGGGCAGGGGGGCATTAAATGGCAGGCTCCCTGATCTAAGTGGCAGCAAATGTCTGTGCATGACTTCAAGCCACATCAATTAGGTCTTGCTTAACCATCTTGGCTGGGGATAGGGGAGGACCATGTGGAAAAGGTGTGTTTCTGGCTACAGTGCCCACCCCTGCCTTGCCCCATCCCACATGCTCTGTGGCTCTGGAGCCACATGACCCTGGTGGAGAGAAACATCTCCACTTGTGGCCAACACTCCGCTTCCTGTCAGGCCTCAACCCCAAACCCAGCAGCCAGTGACACAAAGTTGTCCATCGGCCTTGGTTGGATTTCAGGTATGAATACACACATGGCCACATTATCAAATCTGCTGTGATTGTAAAGCTAACCCAGAATCCATGGGAAATATGTGAGCTGATCCCATTCTAAGGAATCCCTTTTACCCCATCATTATTCATAAGTCTCTTTCCAAGGCTTCAGGCTTGACTTTTGAAGCCAGATATAGAAATCTCTTCCAAGACAGCACAGTGGTGTTGATTTCATCAGTGCTTTTGATGCTGCTGCTGAAAGTCCTTTTGAAAACTCACTTAAGCCATCTAACCTCAGCATATTATTTTAGGATGTTGTTGGGGTTTTTTTTTCTGCCAAAGTGCTTTTTCATCTACGTTAATAAGGCTTTACTCCAAGAGGATTTACAGCTGTCTAAATAGTTCTGTCTGTCTCATGCCTGTAAAACAGCTAGCTGACCAGATAGGTGTCCACTGCAGGCAGCCAGAACACTCCAAAATTATTCAGGTTTGTTTGGCAACTGAGCAAAGATATGCACAGACTCATGCAGGCCACCTGGTGGGGGGCAGGGTCCTGCATCCTCTCTGTCCTCTCCTCTCCGGCAGAGCCACTCACAGCCTTGGCCGTCCACGGGGCCCTGTTTCTCCGTCTTTGGTGCTGTGCCCTGGTGCAGCCTTCACTTCCCAGCAGGTTCTTCTCTCGCACTGTGAGGCACCAGCTGACATTCATGGAGGATTATTAGATTTAAACAACACATTCACACGGACTTGCCAGGAAGAGTTGAGTCTGGACGGTAAAGTTTCCATGGGGCCTCCACTGGCTTCAGGACAGACGGTCTTGGAGGCAGAACATGGTCAGTGGCCGCTGAGGGTCTGTAGTTTGATGAAGCCCCACAAGCCTCTTGGTCTCCAAGGAGGAGGAGAGAGCAATCCTGGCACTTTTAACCCAAGACTTGGTTAAGACTTCCCAGAGAAAAGTTGAGGGAACCTTGAGATATTATGAGATCTGCTGCAGTTTGAGTTACTTTTTAGGTGGCAGTACTTACACACGGTCAAAACCCAAAAGACATATAAAGGTCAGTAGTGAAAAAGCTTCCTTCATTGGCATGGTTTTTACCCTTCCGTCCATGGGTATCCTGTGTTCTTAGTTCTTAGAAGAAAATTCTCCAGAATTTCTGTATATACAAACAAAATTGAGTATGTATACAAGAATGTAATATGAATTCTGGTTTCCCTTGTTTTTACTCAAAATATCTATACACAGTATTGTTTTGCACCTTGATTTTTGTCGCCTAACAAGAAACTTGAAGAGCTTTCCATATCATACCAAACCATGGGAACCTGCCTTGTTCTTTTTTATATGTACATAGACTTCCACTGTATGAATCCAACAGAATTCAAGTAACATGTACTGATGAGTATGTGGGTGTGTGCGGTCACGCACGGTGCCACAGAGTATGTCATTCCACATATACACAAGGAAATCCACAGGATGGATTGCCCAAGTGAGAGCACATTTATGATTTCTACAAGCATTGCCAAATTACCTTCCAAAAGAATGAACCAACTTACGTTCCTGCCAACGTTGTATGAGCTTGCCTGTTTCTCCAGCCTTACTAACAGAATATGTATGGAGTTTTGCCCATCTGATAGTTAACAATGATATCTCATTTGTTTTTAATGTACATATATCTCTTATAATGAGTAAGGTAGAACATCTTACCATGTTTAAAGGCCATTTATATTTCCTTTTCTATTAACTGTGCATGTGCTTTGCATATTTTTCTCTTGTACTGCTGATCATTTTTTTTCACTTCTAAGAATTCTTTACATACTAGAGAGAATTCTTTACATACTAGCGCTATTTCTATGATATGACTTGTCAATTTTTTCCAGTTTGTTGTTTTGCCCTTTGACTTTGCTTATGCTGTTTTTGCCTTCTTTTTTTTTTACGTACTCAAATTTATTAATCTTTTCTTTTGGCTTCTGGATTTCAAGCCATAGAAAGGCCATCAGCACTCCAAACTTATGGAGGCATTCTCCCACATGAGAGAATTTGAAAACTTTTTATGACTTCATCTTTCATGATTGTCTTTGATCTACCTGGAATCTATCCTGGTACAAAGTGTGAGGTCTGGATCCAACTTGGTGTTTTAACACTGGATCCACGCTTCATAAGATGACTGGTCAAGGGGCTTGCATGGTTTGTGCCCACCCCTTCCAAGAAAGCCAGCCTACTCCTCAGGGACAGACAGTCATCCAAATGCACCATTAGGTTTGCTTATTTTTTTATTCAAATTTGCTTAAATTAAACCACTTTTTTATCTGAAAGTCACAGCTACAGCAAACCTATCTAACAAAGCTCTGTCTCTCCCAGCCAGAGGGAGGGGATCTGCAACAGGGTCAGGGTCAAGAACAGGGTTCCCACGGATTTGGGAAGAGGGATCATTTTCAGTGGGAAGAGCACTTCCCCCCCTTGAGTCTCCCAGAGAGGTGCCCTTTGCCAGCCGGTCGAATACAGCATCCACAAGCTGGGTGTTAGGCTGGTGGTCCAGGGTACACCCCAGCCCAGGAGACCCCTAAGCAAGGTGACAGGAGTTGGAGCCCTTCTGATGAGCTGGCTCCCCATCAACCAGGAGCAGCCCCTCTACCTCACCTTGAGCCTCTACTCTGTGTCCAGGGGTGATGAGTAAGGTGGTCAGCTTTACTTCTCACTTCTCTGCACTCTGGATGGAGAATTCCAATAACTGTTGGTGCCCTAGGAGCAGGGTGCAGGGTGGCCAGTTAGAATACATGGCACCCAGTTCAAATAAACAGTGAATACATTTTTAGTGTAAGTGTTTCCCAAGTATTGTTTGGGATATGCTTATACTTTAAAAATCATTCATTGCTTTTTAGGAATTCAAATTTAATTGGGCATCCTGTGGTTTTATTTGCTAAATCTGGCAACCCTAGAAGGATGCAAGAATTAGAACAAAGAATTTGACTACTTCAGATCTTGTTTCACCCACGGATTTGCTTAACAGCATGGAGGGCGTATGAATAAACCTACACCTGGAGAGGATGAGAAAAGCCCATCTCTCCCCTGCTCCAAAGAGCCCAGATTTGTGCACCGGAGGAATATTTGCATACAGGGAACATCTGGTCCATGAATTTTTTCTTGGCCAAAACATGATGGGTAGGACAGTGATCACATAGGAGGCCGTTGGACACATAAGTTGGTAGTCACCTCCCAGAAGGAAGCCAGGCTTACCTCTCACTGTTTTACAGATTGACCAGAAGCAGTTCAACAAAATCCTCGATCTGATTGAGAGCGGAAAGAAGGAGGGAGCCAAGCTGGAATATGGGGGCTCGGCCATGGAAGACAGGGGGCTCTTCATCAAACCCACTGTCTTCTCAGAAGTTACCGACACCATGCGGATCGCCAAAGAGGAGGTACTGGGGCTGCAGGAAAGACCATGTCCCGTGGGGCCCTGTGCTGAGCCCAGGGGAGTGGGGAAGGGGGCTGGGCCTTTCAAACCGGAGTCTTCTCCAGGGCCCAGGGATCCCAGAAATCTTTGTGAAGGGGCAGTTTTCCTTTTTCCTGTGGCCTTTTCCCTCTCCTTAGGGGTCCTTTGGGAAGCCGTCCTGCTCCTGGGACCCCTGAGCCCTGTGTAGAGTTTGTCCTAGCCCCCAGTTCCACGCATTGCTCATCGTCTCCAGGGAACAACAGTCCCTCTTCTGTCTTCTAACATGTCCTCAGGTTAGCCTAGGGTGGAGGGCCATTGCAACCTGTGCATTTTGTCAGGAATTGAGCCGTGGATTCAGGGCCCAAAGCTGCCTTCAGTTCCCCCAGATCGAACTTATATGACAAGTGTTCATTCCAAAAACATGTCCTGGCTAGAAGTCTCTTTGAAGTTTTCCATCATGGGCATCCTTAGAAATGGTGGAAATTAAGATGACCCCCAATAAGAGTGTAATTCTAACTGTGTCTTTCAGTGCCACTGTTAAGCTAGTTACAACTGGTTCCCACCTGAGTCCCAGGTGCTTGGACCCCGGAATGTGGCCTTTTGGGGCACATGAAAGAGTGAATCACTGCCGAAGTCTTCCTGGTTCGAGCCTTTTATACACTTTCTCCTTGAGATTTTTATGCATTACTAACTGTACCCTGATGGCATGAGACTCAGCTCTTTAAACCTCTCTATGACAAGCTCCGTGGGAACCAGGGCAGGTATTTCAGCAGGCTGACCCTGTCCTGCTGGGCTATGGTGCTGAACATTGAATCAGTTACAAGCTCCTTTCAAAATCACCTTTAAATGTTCAGCCTGTAGCTCTTTCCTTTCCTTTGCTATGTTGTAGATGGTGAGGAACACTGCCTCATTCCCTCCCCTGGGAGTTATTAGGGAAACATTTTAGGTCATCTTCATTGATAGAAAATGTAGCACCAAGAGACCAGGGCCTGCAGTCTGTGCCTGCAAACACCCTTCACAATAACTTTCCAAGAATGACTTCCAAGGTTTTGTCTTCAGTGCATCCCACCATGCAGGGGCTCCTCCAAAGCTTGAAGCTGGGGCTTCTAGAAGCCCTGACCACATTGAGAGAGCTTCGACCCAACGTATTATTTTGGTTGTTATTTTTTATTTTTGTTTAATTCAGTCTTTCCCTTCAGATTTCAACCATCACACAGCTAAAAAGATGTTTGGACTCTCTCCTTCAGTTATCCTCTTCGTGCGTGTGAGCACTGTGGGTGTTTGAAAAAAGCATAAATGAAGGAAGTGCCTGATCAGGGCATACATGCTTCATTCCAGCAGCCTCTCACTGCCATTCTTCCAATTAATCATAGATTTTTGGACCGGTGCAGCCAATACTGAAGTTCAAAAATATCGAAGAAGTGATAAAAAGAGCAAATAGCCTTGAATACGGACTAACAGCAGCTGTGTTCACAAAAAACCTCGACAAAGCACTGAAGCTGGCTTCCGCATTAGAGTCTGGAACTGTCTGGTGAGTAGAGCATGAGTGCTTGGTCCCCCTGAGCTGCCGGCCAGCTGGCTTCCTTACCCTTCTGTTAACAGAGAGCTTTTAGTCGTACATTATGTGCCAAGCACTGTCTAAGCACTTTGCTTCATCCTCATGACCACCTTCTGAGAGGGATAGTGTTATCACCCCCATTTCACACATCAGGAAATCAAGAGACAGAGAGACCGCGTGACTTGCCCAAGGTCACACAGCTAGTACGTGGCAGAGCAGAGCTCAGGACCAACTGTCCAGCTCTGATGCCCATGCTCTTGACCACCGTGTTGGGCCATCCCTTATTTTTTATTCTAAGAGCAGCACATGCTCTTGTGCAAAGTATGGATGAAAGTATCTGTTTCACCAATAATTCTGCTGATTACACTATCCCCATTTTAAAGATAATATTAGAAGATAAATATGAATTGGAGGCCAAGAAGCAGGAGAACTTTGAGGTCAGGCCTGTCTCATTTCAGAGCTAATTCTTATTCCCTTCGCCATAATTTTCCTCTCCCTTTCTCTCCCTTTGTCATTCCCCTCCTACCCCAGTGAGAAGCTTTATACTTCAGAATATTCAAATTTTAGTTTCTGGTGGTAAGAGCAAGAAGGCAGAGATCAAAAACAGTGTTTTCATGATTAAAACCTTGACAAAAAGTCATCCTTTAGGTGACGCTCTACACCAAGTGCCTAGTAGCTGCAACACCTGAGGTCCAGCTGGGTCCTCTCCTGGTGACCCTGAGCAACCCTGAGCTTCTCTTTATTCTCTCTCCAGGATCAACTGCTACAATGCCATCTATGCACAGGCTCCATTTGGTGGCTTTAAAATGTCGGGGAACGGCAGAGAACTGTAAGTGTTTCTGTCACTCCATGCCTGTCAGCAGAGCCGATAAAAGATACACTAGATCTGCAGTGTATGGTGAATGGTGGCCCGCCCTCTAGTCCACTGAGCTCTCCCCTGTGCTGTGCTTTCCCCCTGGGCTGGGCCGTATCCCCCATCTTCTCTCCTCTTCCTGCCCTTCCCTACCCTCATCCTCACGCCACCCCAGGACCAACCCCCAGCCTCAGCATATGTGTCCTCCCCAGCACCCATCCCATGTGGAGATGTTCAGTAGGTACTTGACCTAGGCTCACTGCAGGACAAGGCAGAGCTGGGAAGTGCACTTTCCAGCAGACGCAGGATGTCATTACTCACTCAAACCCTGGCCCTCAGCAGGGAGGATGGGCTCTCTCCCAGGTCAGGCTGTGGCCCTTCTGCCCACAAGCAAGTTCCCAGGGACAGAGCGTGGGTGACTCTGGCTCCTCCTCAGTGCCTCTTCAGAGGGATACTGCAACATGCTGGGCCTCCGAGCCTCTGTCAAACCCACCGCACACTCCTTCATGGTGCCCTTCTGTCTTGCCCTTTGGGAGGCTCTGCTCCATAGACCTAGACTAATGGATGGATCTTCTGTGTCTGGCCCAAGATAAAAGGCCCAGGCCTAGAGCTGGATGGAGTGTTCTGGGGGTGGGCACGCTGTGGTTTCCAGCCAGATGCTGCCTTCTCTCCCACATCTTTCTTGGTGGTCATTGGGGTTTTATTAGCCTTTGTGGATAAATAGCTTGTAGGATCAATCTTCCCAGGGAAACCATCTGTGACAACACACAGGGTCATTCCTGGAACATCTCAAAGGACTCCAAGCTCTTCCTCTTATTTAAACAGTTTGTATTATTTATATACAGATGCATCACTTCGTACTTATTTGTACATCTTCCAGTAGGAGCACTCAGATGCTTCCCCTTGGCTTGGGCCTTAGTGGGGCTGTTGCGCAGCTACCCTTCCAGATTCTTAATCAAGATGTATGAAGGAATGAACGGGGCTGGCTTCCATCCCTGAGCAAATGCTCTTGACCAGTCTCCAGGGTATTGGGGGCCCTTCCCCCTTCTCAGTCCTTCTTTCTCATTCATCCTGACTCGTGGCAATACAGCAGAGCCATCTGAACGTCTGAGTAGAGTGTGTCCATTTGTGTCCCCCTAATTCCTAAAATTGGTTTCCCCTTCCAGAACCTCAGTAAATTCTTGGCCATGAAGACCCTTTACAGAAACCTTGTTCCCTCTGCTGAATGGCTTGGTTGTGTTGTGTTCTGTGAGCCTCTGATCATTACCTCTTCACACTCACCTGTCCACCAGGGACATGAGACCTGGGCTGGGATTACCCGCATCACCTCTAGGGCCCACCAATAGCACTGGCCACAGCTGACATTTGCTGAGCATGGACTCTGCCGACCTCTATCTGAGAGCCTTGCACATGTTAAGGCACGCCGTCCTTACAACAGTCCCTGGGATAATCTGAATCCATTCAGGCTGCTGGGACAGAATACAGTAGACTGGGTGGCTTAAACAACAAACATTTATTTCTCCACTTCTGGAGGTTCAATATCCAGGTGTCTGTTGAGGACCCTCTTCCTGGTTCACAGGCAGCCGTGTTCTCTCTGTGTCCCTGTGGAGTGGAAGGGAGGAAAGTGTTCTCTGGGGTCTCCTTTATAAGGACACTAATCTCATTCATGAGGGCTCCACCCTCTTGACCTAATCACCTCCTAGAGGCCTCACCTCCTAATTTCTTCACATTAAGGATTAGGGCTTCAACATTTGAATTTCAGGGGGACACACATGTTCAGTCTACTGCAGGTAGGTACTACTGCTACCCCTGTTTTTGGATGAGGAAACTCAGGGATGCCCAGAGAGATCCTGTGCCTTCCCCAGGTCACACTACCAGTAAGTGACAGAGTTGGGATTGAACTTTTAAACCCACCACACCACAGGGCCTTGCTCAGCAGGGGTCACCTCTGTGAGCCACCTGGGATGAAGCCAGCCAGGGTACACAGGGTCATTTGTCTCCTCGCTCTGCTGCTTCAACCAGTCAGGTTGTGACAGCTGGGGGACCCAGAACCCCACAAGGCCCTCCTTGCAGAGGCCAGGCACAGCCTCCTCCCACAGCAAGAACTTCAGTCCCCAAAGCAGATGTCCTTGGATGCAGGAAGGGTGTATGGGGCCCACCTGACTTCTAGGCAGCTGACTCACACCCACTATTCCCTCACTGCTTTTCTCACCTGCGTGTCCCTCCCCATCCCCGGTGGCACCTCCTGCCCACTGCAGAACAGGGCAGGGGAGTATCCGCTGCACTCAGTTCCTGTATCATCCTGCCGGTTAGCCACAGTTGGGACTTTTGTGGATGTCTGTTTTTTCTACCCTTGGCATATATTTTCCCAAAGCTTTTGATAAAGTACTTTAACATAATTCACAAGGAGACTGGAAACTGGCTTGAAAACCAATTTCCGTTTTCAGTTGTCTCTAATTAATGTCTTCACGTTGCAATAAGTTCCCCTTTTTTATGCTGGAGCACTATGCGGTGGATTCCATGGTTTTCCCCATCCCCGGCCGCCTGGGTGGGGCTGGCTATCTGCCGCCCACCCACGGGCCCCTCTGGGATCTCTCCCTGTACAGGTCTTGGGATGAAGCCTGCAATTTCTCTTCCTCCTGGACACTTTTCTTAGTTCTTTGTTTTGCTTTGCAATATAGTAACAAAAAAAATCCACAATGTAGAGACACGTGGGAAGTCAAGGTCTCCCTCCCCTGACCCTCAATCCCATTTGTTAGAGGTAACCACTGTCCCATCATCCATTTTATTCATTTTATTCACTTGTTCATTTGTTCACTGGCATATATTTACTGAGCACCTTTGATGCCCCAGTCATGTGCTAGGCTCTGAGCACACAGCAGTGAACTCTATAAACAGCAGTGCCAATGCCCCCAACATTCTGGTGAGGTCCAGTAGGAGAAAGGCTGAGCTTATGGATGAGTGAGCGCCAAGGCGGTCACAACTGGGTGAGAAACCATTTAGGAAGGGCCACAGGGGGTCAAATAAGAATGACAAGAACTTGAACTAGGGCAGTGACTGCAGGAATAAAAAGAATGAGGTGATTCATGCACTTAATCTTACAGGAGTGATTTCATATTGGACTTACTAGTTATGTGCTAATTCAGCATGATTTTATCACTTGGTTTGCTTTTCTTTTCTTTATGCAGTTGAGAAATCATTAACTGCTTTGAATTTTTACAGTACAATATGATGTGCTCATTTTTAAAGGTTATTGTACATTTTCTATACATACAATGGATGTAAACATGTATTTTTTTTCTGTTTTCAAATGACTTGGGAGGAAAATACTTTTTGCTCTTAATAATGGGTTTTGGATAACTTATCCTTCTTTTTATTGGTGGTCTCCTATGATGGACTTTTGAGTTATTTCCAAGGGGTTTTTCTGCTACAGACCATGCTGATGTTCTTCCTTGTGCATAAATCTTTATGCACTTGTGGGGAATTGTTCTCAGAATAAATTCCCAAAATTGGGTAATCCAGCACATGAAAAATGGGCTCCCACTCTTGGTTTGCATTCCTTTCATTGTAAGGGGTTGAGCACCTTATTAACACTTTCTGGTAATCTTTATTTTTCTTCTGCAAACTGACTATTCATGTCTTTTGTTGATTTTTCCATTTGTTTTTTTTTTAATTGGTTTGTAAGAGCTTTTTGTGTATTAAAGGAAAACAGCACTCTGTTTCTCACATAGTATTGGAAATGTAATTTTTTTCTAGTTTATAATTTGCCTTTGGGTTTTTAATGGAGTTTTCTGCTCTGCAAAAGTTGAATTTAGCATTCTGTATATGGCTTTTATATTTTGTTATGTTTAGAAAAAATTACAAAATAATTCACCCATTATCATGTATCATTCTTGAACTTCATTTTAGGACACTACCAAAGAACTCAATGACATATTAACAATAAAATAATAATATTACTTTCTACCATTTACTTTTTACCTAGCACATAGTAGGTAAATTTGCTCTATTTGAATCAACTCTAATCATTATAACTATAGGGAGGTGATGGTATTCCCATTTTACAGATCATGATATTGAGGCTCAGGGAAGGCAAAAGAACTTGCCTAAACTGCATAGATCCAAGCCAGTAATTATCCAACTTGAGCTACCTCAGAATCCCATGGCTTGTGAATCCCCTGGCTGTTAAGGCACAGATTTCTGGGCCCCACCCCTAGGTTCAGTAGGTGTATTAATTTTCTATTGCTGCTACAATAAATAACCACAAAATTAGTGGCTTAAACAACATTAATGTATTATCTCACGGTTCTGAAGGATAAAAATCTGACACGAGTCAGCTAATTAGCAATTTTAATTCCATCTGCAACCCTAATTCCCCTTTGTCATATAACCTAATATTTTCAAAGGTTCAGAGAATTAGGATGTGAACGCCTTGAGGGGGGCATTATTCTGCCTACCACAGTAGGTCTGGGGGACCTGAGTCTCTGCATTTCGAGCAAGTTCTGAGGTGAGGCTGGTTCTGCTGGTCTGGGGGCCACACTTTGAGAAGCTCTGGTCTAAGGGATGAGATGGGATTCTGTCTCAAGTGTTTGTAGCTACAGAGCCTCCATGGCGGCCTCTTTTCCTAAACAGGTGCACATTCTTATTTACATAATGGCAGAGCAAGTCTTGTAGAGGCTTTTAAATCGATCCAAAGCCACCTCTCGGTTCTGGGGAGGGGATCTGCCCTAAGCATAACTCATGATGCCTGAGATGGGTCACTGGGCTCTGCAAGACTTAAGGAAAGGATGTATACCAGAAAAATGGACTCAGAGGCTGTGGACTCCCTCGTGTCCACTCTGCTAACGTACGCGCCCCTCACCGCTCCATACTGGCCTCACTCTTCTTACAGCTGGTCCCCAGCTCCAGGTCCTCTATGTCCCTGCCCATCATGGATGCTCTGGCCACATAACCGGTCAATAGCTTCGGGCCTCTGCCTCTTCTGTCTCTTCAAGCAGCTCCACCCAGGGATTTACCACTTTGTTTTAAATCCCCTTCATCCTTTGAAGGCAAACCCTTAGTCCTTCTGAATATTTCAGAAGCATCACACACACACAAAACTTGACATTTAACCTTCAGTTACATATCCAGGTACTTAAACTTACTAATGGTCTTACAGTCCTTAGACTCTATTAAGTCCTCACATTCTGACCTTTGCACAGACTCCAGACTGCCCAACAGAGTACTAGCCTGTGAAGCATTAGAACTCGGTTCACACAGAATGGCTAAGTGCCTGCCCATGTTATATCTCCCTCTTTTCTGTGATCACAGAGGTGAATATGCGCTGGCTGAATACACAGAAGTGAAAACTGTCACCATCAAACTCGACGACAAGGACCCCTGAAGGAAAGGCAGGCTCCTTCCTCAAACATCTGACAGCTGAATGTGGCAGATCTAACTTGCTGAAGAGAAACCTACATTCTGACCTTCCTGGGATGCTTTCTTCTGGAGACTTTAAATCTACTGGATTTGAACGATTTTTATTTTCCTCTCACACTCCTGTTTTATTGACCAAAATGTTGTGTGTGAAATTGTAGTCCTGCTTGGGGATGGGACTAGTGGCCATTTCTGTTTTCCACTTTCCACCAGATCCCGGGGACAGTGAGGAGGTTCAGGGTGTTGTCAACAGGAAGTGGTATTTGAAGTATCGAGCAGTAGCTTAAAACTGCTTTGTTGACTCTGACTCCAGTAAGAATTTGGAAAAAAAAATCCCTGCGTGTTCTGCAAACAGGGCTCTGTACCTGCGGGTTCCTCAGGGTTACCTGCCCACAGAACAAGCCCCTCCTACCATTCAGTGGGAAGGAATAGCAGTAAGTTTAAAAAAAAAAATAAAAACAAGGTTGGGAGTATCAGATGTGGGGAACTTTGGGGAAGCACGTACCATGGAAGGGTCCTGAAGGCCTTCAGTGTGAACGGTCTTCAAGGACTGTATCTTGACATTGACAGTGGGACTCAGCTTAAAACCAATACTGCCTTTGGAATGTGACCAAATCAACAGCCCAAAGAGCTTATCTAATGCTATGTCATTGTCTATCTTAACCAAGGCACTTTCTTAGGCAGGAAATGTCGCTAGTGTCACCATCGCTGCTAAAGACCCAGTGCTCTAACACTACAACAGTATAGCAAATCCTAGGATCATTAAGTCCCACATTTTACAAATTAGAGCCATAATTTGCTTTTCCCAATTATGCATTTCTACCACTTGCCTATGTAGTTTTCCTTTACTCCAGTTGGGGTATCAACACTTTAGTAAGACATACACAACTGAAAAGACTGCTGTTATAATACAGCCCTGGTTTTTCAAAGTCCTATTTTGATATTAATTAGTGATTGACTAACAAATAACATCTGGACTTCATGGAGGAACTGGGTCTGCTACTACAGTGGCCTGAGCACAGCAATAACAGGTTGTGAATTTTTCTTTTCCTCTTTGTGTATCCAAAGGATGTGCAATTCCAAGTTTTAACTTGGAAAACTGAAAGTGTTCCCATATAGCTTTAAAAGAACAAAACCAAACTGAAATTGTGTTATTCAGATACTTTTACTATTACTAACTAGTACTTTTCTAACGGTGCTTACGTTTGAGAATTAAGTTATGTTTGAGAATTAAATTGGGGCGGCAGTAATAAAAAGGAGGTCAGTGTCAAAACCAGTGTATGTATAGAGAAAGTCTTAGGTGAAGTGAGGTTATCATTCTTGTTGGAAATATGCACTATGCAATTCACCTTCTCTCAATCAGTTAACACATCACTTAGACTATCAGTCACTTGTTAAATCAGGATTTGACTTCATACACTGAATTTTCAGGATTTTATCTCAAGTAACTATAAACACTAACCTTGATAATAATACATTAGAGGGTTCTTATTCTTTCATTGTACAATAATGCCTTTAATATGAAATGCTACATTATTTATAATTGGTATAATGTATCTTTTTATAGTTGTAAGTAAACAGAGGTGATGTATTTAACCTTCTGTAATATACTGTATTTATCTATATAGTTTTAGATTTCACTTCTGTTAAGGTTTACTCCTGTGGTATGGTTTAAAAAATCTACTGGCCTGGGAATTCTGACCCTAACTGCAGATTGTGTTCAACAATGCAACAACTATAAAATAAAATCAGATATTTGAGAAAATTATGTTTTTTCATTTAAAGATCAGACCCCTTTTCATTCTGAGGCTGACCTTTTTCTTAGAACTTTGGTACAAAATGGCTTGTAATAAAGTGGTATCAATCACTTAAGGACAAAATTACATTTGCTCAATCCATCAAGTCCCACGCTTAGCTTGAGTGTGAAACTCACTCCTATGGTTTTGGGGTTGGACCAGGCAGCAAGCTTGGCCTCAGAGGCTCTGCATCTTTGTTGGTGAAGTTGAAGCTGTCATCTGAGCTGACGCAGTCCCTTTTTATCATAAAGTGATGAGGAGATGTGAGTGTGGGAAATGGTGGGGAAGATTGCACAGGGATTTAGGAAAGACACTGTATCCTGCAACTGTGTGCACAGGCATCCATTTTTGCCACTTTTCTCCACGAGGATCTCGGTGTCTGGGTTTAACTTACCTAAAGTTTCTAAGGCTTCAAACCAGTAAGCCTCAATCACCAAGTCATGCTGACACTGAAGCTGGATCGAGAACATTCCTGTACTTGGTTAGGTCCACCAAGTTCAACCATGCCTCTCGTGTTGAGAGTCCATATCATTTTGGCCATGTAGAGGTAAAGCTCCACCCTTTCAGAGAAAATTTAAGGGATGCTTGGATCAGATCCCTTTTAATATATGCACTTGTGTATGCTTTAATGCATTTAGAAACCTCCCATTTCCCAATCAAAATGTGAGCAGAAAATTCAAGGAAAACGGCATTACCTTCATTTGGTTTACCATGAAGTTTTACCATGAAGGTAACCATTCTGAGGACATATACTGGCTGTGGTGTGTGTACATGTGTGTGTGTACACACCTGCCCTTGTGTGCCTGTCGGGGTGGGGCACAGTAGGTTGGCACATTCTCTAAAAGTGGACCCTTTGGAATGCCCTAGCTTCTCCTGATGGTGGACCAAGCCCTTTTAATGTTCTTGCTCCTAGCATGTGGCTGACTTGAGCTTGAAGGTGGATAATTAGGGACATTTTTTAAGTGTCCAAGGAGAAATGTCTGAGGAAACAGAATACCCAGCTGAAGGGAGGTGACTAGAAGAACTGAGGGGTCAGTCAATCACTACACCTTCAGAAAGCAGAAAGGGTAGGTCAGGGAGGTAGCTTCCAACTGACCCCACCTTAGGAGGAGTCATTCCAACATGAGATGCTGGTCAGTGGGGGTCAAGAAGCAGAAAGAAATCTTAACTGACCTGTAACAGTCACCTCATGCAAACCTGTAACACATGCCAATGGATAGAGTTAAATGCTAGGATAAAACCAGCTCGAAACAGGCCACCCGTGTAACAAGTGTCCTGGCTATTTTCTACAGCGGAGACATTTCCAAGCCAATTCCCAAGCTCATTTAAAAGGGAAATTGGGGCTTCCCTGGTGGTGCAGTGGTTGAGAGTCCGATGCAGGGGACATGGTTTCGTGCCCCGGTCTGGGAAGATCCCACATGCCGTGGAGCTGCTGGGCCCGTGAGCCACAGCCGCTGAGCCTGCGTGTCCGGAGCCTGTGCTCCACAATGGGAGAGGCCACAACAGTGAGAGGCCCGCGTACAGCAAAAAAAAAAAAAAAAAAAAAA
>NW_006770524.1:263048-285385 GCF_000442215.2 Lipotes vexillifer | reverse complement strand
AAAAAAAAACGAAATTGCCTTGAGAAAACCATAATTCAAAAAGAGTCATGTACCACAATGTTCATTGCAGCACTATTTACAATAGCCCGGACATGGAAGCAACCTAAGTGTCCATCGACAGATGAATGGATAAAGAAGATATGGCTCATATATACAATGGAATATTACTCAGCCATAAAAAGAAACGAAATTGAGTAATGTGTAGTGAGGTGGATGGACCTAGAGTCTGTCATACAGAGTGAAGTAAGTCAGAAAGAGGAAAACAAACACCGTATGCTAACACACATATATGGAATCTAAGTGGAAAAAAATGGTTCCGAAGAACCTAGGGGCAGGACAGGAATAAAGACGCAGATGTAGGAATGGACTTGAGGGCACGGGAAGGGGACGGGTAAGCTGGGATGAAATGAGAGAGTGGCATGGACATATATACACTACCAAATGTAAAATAGATAGCTAGTGGAAAGCAGCCGCATAGCACAGGGAGATCAGCTCGGTGCTTTGTGACCACCTAGAGGGGTGGGATAGGGAGGGTGGGAGGGAGACGCAAGAGGGAGGAGATATGGGGATATATGTATATGTACAGCTGACTCACTGTTATAAAGCAGAAACTAACACACCATTGTAAAGCAACTATACTCCAATAAAGATGTTTAAATTTAATTAATTAATAATTAATCAATTAATTAATTAATTAAGAGGGAAATTGAATTGCCCCCATCCCCGCGGGCTATGTCAGCTCCCTGGTCGGCGCACTGGGCGTGCGCTTCCTCACGGTATCGCTAGATGGCAGAGCCGCGCGCCTTGCAGGGGGCGCCTCACCGCCATCGCCGGGCTCACCCAGAACAGTGGACGCCACGCCCTGCAAATTATTAGGGACTTTTCGGTAGCAATCATACTGCCTCCCTTTGCATACTGGAATTAGAACCGCAGTGGTGAAGGCAGGATTGCAAAACTGCACCCACCCTTTTGGAAGGGCGTCTGGTCTAGGATAGTTGGAGAGGCAGCCTCTAGGGAGCAAAGCTAAGCTGCCCCGTGGCCCCCTCGGCAAACAGGGGCCCAAGGAGCTTGTCCAAGTGGTCACTGCCTGGATTGTCTGCAAGGTCATAGGTGGAGGTGGGGGTGGGGGTGGGGCTGCAGCTACCCGGCTTTTGTGAAATAGCAGTGGTGGCAATTTGTCTCTGTTCCTTGAAAATGTTCCCAGTCATAACATTACATAGGAGGAGCCTGGGGTGCGGGTCCTGCCAGGGTGCAGAACCATCCGCTTTTTTCCAAGCAGGTTTCTCTTTCCCCGGTGGAGCCGAATCCGATGCCTGCCTGCAAGCATGGACTTGCATCTTTATGATCTGCGTTTGGATAATGGCCTCAATGGTAGTAACATACTTATATTAGGTTGAAACATAATAAATTGCCTACACTCCCTCATGTTTATCTACCACACCACCCACCAAAAAAACAACAGGCAATTTAAAATGATTCACCAGTGACATCTTTGTATATATCCATAATTAAAGTAGTAAATTCATGTGGTGGAAGGGGTTCCACCTTCCACCAAACTGGAATAGTTTGCAAACTATTAAAGCTTTAAAATTACATATTTCTAGTCTGCTCTATAAAGAGGTGTACACAAATGAATATTCCCGTCTTTTTAATATTTACTGCCAGAATCTACGACCCACATACACTAGTCAGAAGTTCATCAGCGAATCTTGCTGCTGAGCGGAACAGAGGGGCAGGGAAAGCTGGGTTGAGCCGAAAACCAACCAATCTCACCGCTGCTCCTGCCCCGCGTGGAGAGCAGGGTACCCAAACTTGGAGGAGACCTCGCGCTAGAAGGTCTCCCGCGGGCCCTGTGGTCACGCGGGCGGGAGCAGTGAGTGTGATCACCCGGGGTTTACGGTGAGGGAAACTGAGGCTGGGGGCCGCAGGGACTCCTCGTGCCCATTGTGGGGAGGCCTCTCAGCGGCTGACCCTCGCCCCGCTCGCTCTTCGCGCCGCCCGCCGCCCGCCCTCCTCAGGATTGAGGAAGTGCGTCTGGCCCGGCCCGGCCCCGGCGCGCGGCCCGAGGCGCAGGGGCGGAGGGCAGAGGGGCTGCCCGGCCCCGATCCTCCGCTGTCCTCCCGGCCCGCGCGCAGCCCCGCGTCCCAGGCGCCCGCGGCCCTGCCCGCAGTCGCCGCAGGTAAGTGCTGACCCGGCCCGCGCCCCGTCGTGGACCCGCAGCCTCCTGCTGCGACCCCGCGTGGAGCCCAGGGCCCTGCAGTCCAGGCCCGGGGCGCGGGCGATCCCGGGCTCACGGCCCCGCCGCCTCCCGCCGCGCTCGCGGGGTGCCGGGTGTGTGGGCCCAGGCGGGGAACCCGAGGCCTCGCGGGACGGTACCGGGGCGGGGGGGAGCAGACACCAAGCAACAGAAGGAAAATACACCAGGACGTCTACACATTTCCTCCGCCTTGGGAGAAAAGCCCTTGCTTCAAGTTGGAGCGGGCCGTGCGAGCACGCGTGTGTGCGGGAGTGTGAGTCAGAGTGTGTGGGTGTCGGAGAGGCACTGCCCGGGAGGCTCTCTGCCGGCACGGCCTGGCAATGCAAGACGGCCGAGCGCCTTCGCCCTCTTCTAAGTCCGGTGCACGCTTCTCGCCCGAGGGTCCGGATAAAACCCGCCATCTCCTTGGTGGTCTCTGCGGCCGACCTTCCAAGGCGGGGGCGCAGTGCGGTCGGGGGTGGGGGAAGGCTGGGGGTCGGAGGGAGATGGTAACGGCGGAGTATAGGGATCTCTGCGGTCGGTCCACCCTGCTCCTTCACGTTCTGAGGCCATGAAGTTTTGCTCCCACAGGCACATCCCCCTGCAAGGATCAGAGAAGTAGAAAAACAGGAGCGTGCAGTTTTGTTTTTAGCGAGCCTCTCACCAAATGCAGTTTTGAGAGTTTGCTACTCACTCCCATTGTATCCAAATTCCTCGGGCATTAAAGGGGCAACTAGAATATACAAGATTTTGAAAAGTGTTTAACATTCAACTCCTTTTGTGGTCTGACTTATCTTTGTTTATGTCCTGGGAGAATAAAAAAATTAAGTTAAAAACATACAAACCTCACACCTAATGTGTCCCTACAGGAGGTTTGGGGATCTGCCAAACCTCTCCCTCCCCCAGGCTTCCACACCTCAGGGAGTGCCCGTAGTAAACGCAGATGCTCAGATAAAAAACATGGGAGTTGTCTTCCATCCCATTCCCTCGTCCCTTGAATTCAGTTGTTAGCAAGCCCTGTTGGGTCTGCTTCTCACATGTGTCCAGGTCCATTCCCTTCTTTCTCACCACCCTGCCTAGTGCAAGGTACTAGCTTCTCTTTCCTGTACAATTGCAGTACTTCCCGTCCCCCACCCCCACCCCCATTCTCTGTTTGGCAGCCAGAGTAATTCATTTTTTGAGAAAAGGTAAATTAGAGAGTGTCTGTCCTCTGCTTGGAACCCTTCAATAGCTTCTTCTTGTGCTTGGCATGAAATCCAGAAGACCTCCTTCCCTGCATATCCCCCAATTGATCTGGCCTCTGCCATCTCAGACCACCTGGCCATTGCCCCCCACCCACCCAGCCACCCTCGCCAAACCCAGCCTCACTCTTACATCCCTCTCTCTATGTCCTTAGGGTTGCCACTGTCTGTGTTCCTACTTTATCTGTTTAATTGCTCCTTTAATTTACCTGGAAGTCTCTACTGGCACTCCAGGTGTCAGAGACACTTCCTATGTGCCTACCTTGCTCACTGTTTCATCTTTACTCCCAGAGTTGTCCAGGAGGCACCAAATGCATGCAGGTATAGAGGCTGAGTGGTGAATGGACAGCCTTAACTTGTTTGTGGCTTTAGACTCATGAAGGGCTTCTGTTCTCATCTGGGATTGAGAACTACACATTTCTCCTGTTTGTAGCTCTGTAATATTTTGATGTCCACAAATGCATTAAACACATTTTGTAGGCAAACCAATATTGGTCAAGGGATGCCAATAGTGCAAAGACCACGCGCCAACCATCTCGACCAGGCTTTTCAAAAAAGAGCTGGATGATAAGAACATTTCTAACACATTTCATTTGCAAGTGTCTTCCAGCTCTTTGGCAGTGGCAGCCCTTTCCAAGCCTCCTGAAAAGACAAGTGAGCAGGTTCAGGATGTTTCTTCCATGTCAGAAAGTTTACTTACTTAACTGTGTCCTCCCCACCAGCTGTAAGTTTCATGAACTCATGAAGCTCACTCCCCTTGGAAAGGTCCCAATAAAAACATTTGTAGAAGGAATATCAGGTTCCTTTTTTTCTTTTCCATCAATGGTGAGGTTTTAAAAATTATTAAAATAATTACTATTGCAGGACACTTCCTGAAACCCTCTTTAGGATATATATACTATAATGTAAAGAAAACATGTAACTTGCAACCATTATTTGTTGCGTTGATCGGAACCCAAAAGAAGCAGGAAGAAGCAAAGATCCTTTAGAGGGCAAAGATTGAGCAAAACTTGAGTTACTTCATCTTAAAACTTCTACCTTAGAGTCTAAGCCAAAATACAAATTATAACTGAAAAACTGCTCCAGTGGCAAAATCCTCCATTGGTAAAATGATTTTCAAAAGGAAACTGAAAATGAAAAGGGGAACAAAATGGCTGGGTGAAGGTTGGCCTAAAATATTCTTAAGATTTTTTTTTTAACTTAAAAACATATATGGTAAGACACTTCTGTTTTCAGAAGGAACATCTACTAGCATTTGGATTTTTCAGGTGTTGTTGGGTATAATTGGTAGCTGATATTGAGAGGCGTTTGAAAGCAGATAACAACTGTGCGCCTTCGTTTCTGAATGTTGCTGTGTGATTTGGAGCCTTTATTTTAAAACGGAGATTCTGTTTTGCTACTTCTCCCTGTCCCCGCTCAAGTTGATTTTCCTAATCAGGTTTTGCAATTTACAAAGCTTTGATTGTCTCCTAAATAGTGTCCAGATTGATCATTCCTTCCTTCCTTCTTGGACTTTTCAGGCTCCCAAACTTCAAACATGGATTTTCCCAAGTGTGGTTTCTCTAAACCTTTTGCTCTTTAGTTCGGAAAGGTGCGGGCTCACAAAGGGCAAGACCTCTGGTTCAGGGCTTTCCCAACCCCACCTCCCCTTGCCTATAAGAGTACAGACCACCTGGGCCAGGAGCCTGATTTCCAGGCTCTAAGATGAGAAAGTTCCGGTGCTCTCACAGCCTTGTTCCGGAGCTTACTCAGTGCCCACCCTGTTCAGGGTACCTTCTAGAACCTGCTCACTGGGGAGACAGTGGGTCTGCCCTCTAGCATTGATTTTCTGAGCTTGTGTTTTTGTTTTTTTTTTCTGTGTAGCATGTGGGGTCTTAGTTCCCCAACCAGGAATTGAACGCATGCCCCCTGCATTGGAAATGGGGAGTCTTAACCACTGGACCACCAGGGAAGTCCCCTTCTGAGCTTGTTAATCAGAGGGCAGGTGGGAGACCCTGCTGGCTTCCCAGTCCTCCCACTATTATTGCAAGTAAGAACCACCTCCAGTCCTATTGTAGAAAGTGTCTGCAGAAACTTGACCTTGCTGGAAATGTCACAGCAACTGGGAAAAGTTGCCTGGGTGCATCTGTTTTTAATAGATGATGTTGTCTTAGGCATCATTTACATGACCTTAATTTTCTTTTTGGACTACACTATCACCCTCTAATTCAGAGTTGTCTATCTCAGAGGACAGCTGCTGATTACACCATACGTTTTATGTCTGTACTATAGACTCCACATGAATGCTGGGAGAGACACATGCATTTCATATGGTCATCCCTTCCCATCGAGCGTTTCACCCCAGGCCCTGCCAAGCTGAGCCTGGATCTCACCCTCAAGGTGCTTCTGGTCATTTAATCAGCATAGCAGCCTGTGTCCTTGTGTCAGGGACCCAAGGTCAGTGGGAGCCCAGCATGCGAGAGCAGTGCCTTGCCTCATCACAGTCTCCTTAGTCTTAGGAGATGTGTCTTAATCTAACTCAGAGTTTCTCTGGATAATTCTCGGCTGTGATCGGCTGTCCTGTGTGCTGTAGGATGTTCAGCAGTGTTCCTGGCTGCTACCTGCTAAATGCCTTTAAGCACCCCCACCCCCAGAAGTGATGACCAAAAATGCCTCCAGACATTGCCAAAGGTCCCCTGGGGTGGTGGGGGCAGGTAGGATGTAGGGAGCCCCTTTCTGTTATCTCCCAGGGCTCAAACTGACTTGGGTTCATAACCGGTACCAGTGCCTTCCAGACCCTTCTCTTTGAGATTGCTGCATGATTACCTCTTTGTCATTACATGCCCACCTCTGGGCTTCCGGGAGAGTCTGTCCTGGGCAAAGGGAAGCCTTATTTTGCGTACGTGTGTGGCTGCCCCACCCTAACTGGAGCATGAGCCCCGCAAGGAAGGAGCCTCATTTGGTTGTCTTGGTGTCACCGTGCCGGTGACTATGAATATGTGTAGATGGAGCAGTGATTGAGCCCTTTACCAGTATGTGTTCTACAGTTGTTTGGAGTATCTGGACTCTTCTCAGGCAGATTGGAGAAGCTGGGCAGATTGGAGCCCAGCTGTGAGGTGGGGTGGGGGAGCTCTGTCTTTTCACTGCCACCATCTGACCGGGTGTGACTGGATAGATGGAATGTTAAGAGAAGTGTTGCAAAAAGGGGGAGGGGGAACACCAATGCGTATTTACGTGACCTTATAAATAAGTATGTGCTTGGGTGCAGGAAGTTACTTGACAGTTAAGAAAAGCTTTCTGACTTGATGTTTTTTCACCACTAGGACAAGACAGCTTTCCACTCAGCCATGACGCTGTGTCTGTGACTTGGTCCACCCTGGACTAAAAGCCATGACTTAGTCCACCCCTCAGGGAGCCCCTGCTGCTGTGACCACTGCGGCCACCTCGAGGCTTGATGGTTGGAATGTCTCGGCGACCACCCAGCATGTACTGGTGTGTGGGGCCAGAAGGGTCAGCCGTGTGTCCAGGACACGCCATGGAGACCCATAACAGCGGTAAGGGCAGGGCTGGCCAAGCCTGCTTTGCATGTTCTACCTACGAACAATGGGTTCTCAACCAAAGGATATAAATTGCCAATTATTTGATGAATTGTATGGTTTTTCAATATAAAACATATCATGGGATTCTCACTTAAATTCTAAACATTGAAGGAGCCATGGGACAAAATTTATGTGGACTTAAGATTTATGTGGATCTTAAGAATCAGGGCATCATTTCATGTTGGTTAAAAAGATTTTTTTAAATGAGGATTTGGTTTTGTGTTCTCACTATACAAATAATACGTTTATTAAAGAAAAATTGAAAAAAGAAAAAAGAAGTAGAAAGAGTAATCACCCAGAGTCCCACTGCCTTAAACACAGTTAATATCTAGGTATGTTGTCTTCTAGTCAGCTTCTCTGGGCTGCAGGGACTTTGTTTTAACTTTATTTACTTATTATAGTGTATATACTTCAGTATCCTACTTTTTCCCCCTAACTTTGTGTCAGTCGCCTAGCTTGTGGGATCCAGGGAAATATCATCTTATTTGGGTACACTGTGCAAAATGATTGACCTAATTCTTACTCTCCCACTGGATGTTTTGGGACATTTGTGTTGCTTTTAGTTTCTTTCTTTGTTTTTGCGGTACGCGGGCCTCTCACTGTTGTGGCCTCTCCCGTTGCGGAGCACAGGCTCCGGACGCGCAGGCTCCGGAAGCACAGGCTCAGCAGCCATGGCTCACGGGCCCAGCCGCTCCGCGGCATGTGGGATCTTCCCAGACCGGGGCACAAACCCGTGTCCCCTGCATCGGCAGGCGGACTCTCAACCACTGCGCCACCAGGGAAGCCCTGGATGTATGCCTTTTTTCAGTTGCTTGTTAGGAAGGCCGTGTCTTATTAGCATGAGATCAAGGTGACGTGCGTGGAATGCTATTCCTGATTTTGGGTAGAACCTCTTTCCAGGGCACTCTCAGCTGCAGTATCCCATCTGCCTCTCCTCAGCAATCCTGAGGAATGATGGTGGGGGCAGGGATGCTGGGTCCTTCTGGGGCTCACTGGGTGGGTGGCTGTGTCATCTAAAAAAGCCCCAGAGGAGACTCTGCCCTGTCCTCGTCCTGGTCAAGAGCTGGTGGATCTCCACCCTGGCCCCCAGAAACACTGGGCAGTGCCTAAAACTGTCAGTGCACAGGCACCCCCAGCTCCACTGGAGCAGCATCCTGGGGGTATTTTTTAAAAGTTCTTGCCTCCCCACCTCCACGATCCTACTGTGCAGCTGGGGTTGAGAATCAACTGGTCTAAATGATTTGGACCAGCAAATTAGAGCAGCATTTCTCAAATTGCAGTATATACTCCAGTTCCCTGGGGATCTTGGTGAAATGCAGATTCTCATCCTATGAGTCTGGGGGCACCGAGAATCTGCGTTTCTAGCAGGCTCCCAGGTTGTGCCAGTGTTCCACCAACAGAGAGGCAAGGCTGAGACCTCAAGGTGCCCAGGAATCCTCACTGACTCTTACAGTTCCTAGGGACCTGGGTCAAGGGACCCTGGACAGACCTGGAACCAGCCCTGCCTCCAGGCCTGAGGTAGGACAATGACCAGGGAATGTTCATGTGCATGAGAGGCCAAAGTGTTGACACTCCTAGCCCTCATTTTTCTCCTTTGAGGTCTGATTCTGAACTTTACACTACTCCTACAGCCAGTTGCTTCTCCCTGACAGCTGTGATCACCAGGTGGGAGGGAGCAGGCTCAGAAAGGTCTTTTCTGCCTCAGGGGCCTCTTTCCCCAGTGGAATCTCAGGACTCCACACCTCCCTGTTCTGGATGATCCTCAGGACACACACAAGGCTTGAGGAGCCTATGAGAATCATGCAGCCCCCACTGGTACTGTTCTACTGCTTAGGGCTAGAGGGTACCGACAGGGGAGGTGGTGTCTTGTGAACCCTGATGCTCAGGGATGTGTTTATGCATGGAAGAAAACACATACACACAGAGTTGAAGAAAATGAGAAAAAAGTGACCTGAAACACATTGTAAAATTCTGTCCTATGGCTCAGCATTATGGAAATTATGAAGAAAGTACAAATTTATGCCCATTCTCCAAGAGTTGAAAGGTCCCATAGGTGGTAGCCAAGGAGCTGAGTGTGGAGGGCATGCCCTGAGACCCCCAGGGATGAAATCCTACAACACTCCCCTCCTGCTGGCAACGGGCTGCTTACATTGCTTAGCAGCCCGACATCAGTCCCCTCCTGGCCTCTTGCAGCTACCCTTCAGCTCACCTGAGAGCAGTGAATGAGGGCAGCAGAGGACCCACCCTGCTTTCCTGCCAGGTCCAGGGGAAGACAGTGACACCACGGGGACCTGTGTGGGTACTGGGAATGCTGAATCCATTACCTGGGCTCTGGATTAAGGAGCCACTACTAACTACCTGTAACCTAGAGTGATGTGTACTTCTGTCACTGTCTTGTTTAGAACCCCACAGCCGGTTTATGACTGTTTCCTTTCACTGAGTGAGAAGGGGTGGGGAGACACTTCTGGGACTCACACAGTGTGATGAGGGCTCAAGAGCCTGTCTGTGGGGTTCATTAGGCCTGCATTCAATTCTTAGTTCTGGGTGACCTCAGCTGAGTGGCTCAACCTCTCTGAACCCTGATCCAGACAGACACAGAATCTTAGTGGGATGTGCCAATCAGCATCTATTTCTGGCCTCCTGGCCAGCAGGGGTCTGGGGGGTCTCTGCTGCGTGCTGCAGTCTGCACTCTGCTTCATGTGACTCCTAACCTCCTGAGACCAGCAGGCTGGCAGGGCGCCTTCTTCCCTGCCAGTTGCAGAGGTACAAGCGGGGAAAGCAAAAACATTCCATGTCTTCTAAGGCCTAGGCTCAGAGTGGCACGCTGTCGCCTCCATGCCTCTGCCCTTGGCCAAAGAAAGTCACATGGAGGAGCCCAAGTGAAGAGCTCCCTGCACGAGGAGGCCACAGCCAGGCTGTGGATTCAGGTAGAGGGGGAGGATTGTTGTCCATCATTCATCTACCATGATAGGAGTGGGTGGGCTTCAGTACTTTAAAATTGTATCTTATTTATGTATTTCTATTTATTTATTTAAGCAGCCCACAGAGCTTTTCTCTCATGAAACTTTACCTGGAGCCCCAGCCCACATAACAGCTATAACAGTGGAGTTGCTTTGATGGGCAGTCGTGGAGGGGTGGGGGTGGTGAATCCCAACCGCTGATCTTCACCTTGACCCCGGAGCTCTGTGGGCCCAATTTTAAAACATTGCATGTTGGATTTCATTTTCACAAAATAGAACTATATACACCAAGACCATAGCCTGGGAGCAGGTGACACTCAAAGAGTAGCACAGTCACTGGGGATTATAGCCACTGCTCTTTGCTTATACATAGGGGTACAATGTGCATGCGTTCTTTTGTGGTTGTTTTGCATTACTTTTGCAACTAGAGAATAATATTGCAACTTATTTTAAAAATTGTTTTCTCTTTAAGTACAGAAGTTTTGTGATTAGGATCCAACCTGTGTACCTCCTCCTTCATTGGGTGCTCATTTCCAAGATCAAATTTGCTTTAACTGGCCTCTTTCCCACGAATTTCTTTCTGGATTAAATGGGGCAATATTTGACTCCAGGAACCTGCAGCTGTGCCTCCCATGGGGCCCACCCTCTGAGTTCTGTCCCCATTGGATAAGCTGGATTTTTTTCTGCCCCACCTTCTCCCCAGAGGAGTCATGCCTCCCCTCCCCTTCCCCCCAATCCACCAGCCTCACCCCAGGGATGACCGTTGCAGACCTGATTCGCAGCACTGCCTGAGGGAAACTGATTGTCAGAAAGAGGACCAGTGGATACCCAAGTTATTCTCAATGTAGGAGCAGCTCTCTCACTTTTTATCTTTTTTTTTTTAATTTATTTTTCGCTGTGTTGGGTCTTCGTTTCTGTGCGAGGGCTTCCCCCAGTTGTGGCAAGTGGGGGCCACTCCTCATCACGGTGCGTGGGCCTCTCACTGTCGCGGCCTCTCTTGCTGCGGAGCACAGGCTCCAGACGCGCAGGCTCAGCAGTTGTGGCTCACGGGCCTAGTTGCTCCGTGGCGTGTGGGATCCTCCCAGACCAGGGCTCGAACCTGTGTCCCCTGCATTAGCAGGCAGACTCTCAACCACTGCGCCACCAGGGAAGCCCCAGCTCTCTCACTTTTTAAAAATCCTTGGACGATACCATGCTTTGGAAATAATGTTATCATTATACTTACAAGTAGAGTTAGGAAAAGATCCAAACTTTAATAAAATTAGTAAAAAACTTTTTACCTTTGGGCTTTTGGTAGTGGTCTTGTGTGTGTGTGTGTGTGTGTGTGTGTGTACTGGGTGTGTTTGTTGGTGCCTCTACCTGTTTTGACTTACACAATTCACCTTGTGCTTGTTGAGAATGGTTAACCCTTTCAGGGCCCATGAATATGTGAGTGCTTCTCCAACTGCCTGTGGTGCCATGTGGGCTATGTGTGCCTGTTCTATGTTTGTGCAGCACAGTTGTGCCCCAGAAAGGTGTGTTACAACCTTATTAGTACTGTCAGCATTCAGCTGGCCTTCGGTGCAGGAGGAATGTTTAGAGCGCATGGATGGGTTCAGAGTGTGTGAGCTGAGAGAACGAGGGTCAGTGAGATACTGGGCCAGGACTGTGGACCCAGCCAGTTTGACAAACATGTCATTAGACATTCTTCCACGTCTGTCTCACACCAGTCAGAGTGGAAAAACCTGTCCTGTCAGCTAAGGTAAGGCTCCTGGGGAGCAGAGAAGTGAGGAAACTTCTAGATAATTCAAGCTAAGAAAGCTTGGTGAGACTCTTCAGGATCTCACCAAGGGTGAGAGGCGCTTGGACAGACATCATCTGAGGTGGTCCACATCCCCCACCTCTCTGTGAGTGGTTCTGACTTCCGCTGCCTGCCTCTCACAGCATGGACCAAAGAAGGAGAAGGAACATTCCGGAGGGCCTTCGAATCCTAGGTTTTTACATAGCTACTTCCAATGTCCTTTTCTTCTTCCTTTGGCTTTTTCAAATCTGTTTTGAAAATAACTTTTTAATACAAGAGCCAAGTAGATTTGCCTGAGTGGGGGCTCTGCCTGCTTTCCAGAAATAGAAATACGAAATAGCGTGACTAGGAAGTGCCCCTCCGGTGGCAGCATGCTTTCTTAGTGAGCCACTGTAGGAACTCCTACAAGGGGCAGATCCATCGTTTTGTGTGCCTTTCAGAGTGTAACCACCAGCCCACGTCTTAAGCTGTTCCTGGACTTGGTGTCCTGCTCATGCCTGCTGGGAGGACAGGGCTTTGCTAGGACTGTGGTCAGCAGGGTGCCCTCTCCAGCCTGGCTGCAGGAGCAGCACTGGGCCCCCCAGGGACCGTAGGCATTGTCCAGTAAGGAATCCCTTACTGAAAGAGGTGAAAAGGAGGGAAGCTGTGTGGTGGCCTAGGTTGCAGGAGAAACGGCCATGGGCATCCATCCATGTGGGAGCAGTTAACACAGCTGTGCTTCATGCCTGCAAAGTCCTGCCCAATGACAGAAGCTCTGGGTTTGATGGGGCTTTTAACATTAACCTAAATCTGAGGCTTAGATCGTTTGATTATTTGTTCGGAATATGCTTGCTTACTTCTAGCAACAGGGAGCTGACTCCTTCTCAAATATTCTAGCCTTTCTGTGGGCTGCTCTGTCGGGAAGTGTGTGCTGCTGCAGAGGCCAGTCCTGTCTCCACTGCCTCTAGCTCCACCTGCCTAGGCTGATTGGCATCACTTAACCCTTTTCTTGAAATAACTAACTTTGATGCCTTGCCCTCCCTGTGGATTCCTTTTTAGGCTGAGCAAACCATCCCACTGCCTTCAAGAGCAGGCAGTCTGCAACGTTACACATTTCACTTGGATATCACCAAGCTTTTGCTTTTTAGTCTGTGGACTAACCGTAAGGCCATGACCACCTGGGCCCAAGGGAAGAGCAGCCTCCCACCCCTTCCCTCCACCCTGTGTGGGTGGGCTCTCTGGAGCGCCCCATCCCCCCACCCCATTCCAGGCAGCCAGAGCCTGAAGTTCACCCAGGGCCTCAGCCCACCTTCCCCTTCCCATTCCCCACATTTGCCCCTGACTCCGTCACCAGGGCAGCTACTCAGTGGCCAGGAGAGGAGATTTTCTTTCCAGCTCTGTGCCCTGGCCTCCACGAAGAGGTCAGTGGCCTGTGAGCAGGTGCCTGCGTGGATGTCCCCAGGCCCCAGTGCAGAGGGATAAGGACTTTCTCCCACTTCCCTGGTTTCCTGGTCCACATCAGCCAGACTCTGAAGAAGCCATAACTGGGATTTTTATGAAATTCTTTAACTCTGGGAATTGAGAGAACTAAATAACATATAAATTATCACACCCGATAACATTTAAGTCCAAACTCTAGTATATGGATTTCACACACATTTTCAGGAACCCTGATGAATGAAAATAGGGGCTTCCAATATTCCTTAGAATTCCCAGTTCCGAGTCTGTTCACCATCCTAGCCGCCCCTGTGTTCAGTTCCTCCAGATTCTACTTAACCATCTTGCTATTTATTGACGTTTGTTATAAAGAATAAAAGATAAAAAAGCAAAAAACAGAAGTGTGCATCTCAAGCAGTACAACCCTTCCTAAGCCCATAACCCTGATGTTATAGAAGGAATCACACATTAGTTAGAAATTATATTTTCAATTGTAAATAACTTTTTAGGATTGTACTTCATTTTGCTAATTCTTGCTATGTTTGTGCCTCGCAGCTTTTATGTCATCTACATTGTCCAGCATCCAGTGGCCAGGCATGTCACCAGGTGTTGGTTTAAAATCAATTGCTTACCTATTCATTTCAGGAGAACCAAAGCCAAAAATAACTTAGTTGGGGCACTTTGAATTTTTCAGCGAATAGAGATATTTAAAGGCATTGAAAAATTTAGTCCATTATTTTGAATGTAGAACCAAGTGATGATGCAAATTTGAGGTTAGAATTTGAATACATTTTGTATTCAAGAATGACACTCTTCAAGTTCCTTTTAGTAGCTCATTTTGGACTTCAGATGGCCCTGTGAGCTCTTAGACAGGTGGGTGGCCACAAGTGGCCCACACCTGGGAGTTAGAGGTAGAAGAGGCCAGAGAAGACCCTTCAGGCTGTTTGCACCCCTCCCTTCTGCTCTCAGAATCAAAAGCCTCCAATGGGTGGTCACCCGTGTCCCCATGCAAACATCACCAGCACTTCTGGGTTCAAAAGCAAAAAACAAGCAAAGAACCCCTGCCTGATAGCGGGCAGGGGCCTCCCCGAAGTTATGAAAAAGTTACTTGTGTGTAATCACACACATTCTCATATAAAATCAAATGCCAACCTGCCCAGGTGACCACTGTTAGCTGAGTGTGTTTCTTTTCCATCGTCTTCCTACACTCATGTCCACACACACACAATTCTTTTTTGTGTATATTTCTAGGTTTACATGCATGACATTCAATTGTACATGCGTTGTGCAACTTTTGTTTACTTGAATGATGTATGTCTTGGAGTCTTTTTCATTTGCATCAAGTTCCATAGTGTAACTACAACAATATTTATTTAATCAGTCTGCTATTAAAGTGCCTTTAGATTCTTTCCATATTTTGCTTCTTACCATAAGAGTTGAGTATACCCCAGCAGAATGGCAGGATCAAAGAGTAAGCACATTAAAAATTATCAAAGTAATACACAGCCCTGGTTAAAGAAGCAAATGATACAGATGGACTATAAGGCAAAGCCCCAGTGGCAGCTCCCAAAAGTGTCTCTATTTCCTGTTTCTGGTTCTTGTTCTTCAGGTCATCACCATTTCTCTACATAAAGAATATGCCTGCACATTTCTCTTGCTCCATCCGTTGAGACAGAGTCTGCTGCCTGCCTGCCTGCCTGCCTGCCACGATAGAGGACAATTTCTTTCCCCTTGCACCACACCTCCCAGATGCTCCCTCCCACTTAATTCTATCAGTGTGGACTCATCTCTGTGTTGCTTTTGCAACATTAAATGATATGTTCTCATTGCTATGACTTGGCCTGGGGACTCAGTGTCATCCATGTTCTGTGGGGCTCAGGAGACGCACACCTCTTCCCTACTTTTTACCTCCACCTGGTTCCCAACTCTTACTCAGAACTCTTATTTTTTTTTATTTTTTAATATTTTTGCGGTACGCGGGCCTCTCACTGTTGTGGCCTCTCCTGTTGCGGAGCACAGGCTCCGGACACTCAGGCTCAGCGGCCATGGTTCACGGGCCCAGCCACTCCGCGGCATGTGGGATCTTCCCAAACCAGGGCACGAACCCGTGTCCCCTGCATCGGCAGGTGGACTCTCAACCACTGCGCCACCAGGGAAGCCCAGAACTCTTATTTTGAGCCCTCATTTACCTGGAGCACATGAGTAAGAAAACTCAGAAAGGGCTGTGGTGGCACATGTGAGACTCGGTTTTCCTGAAAGCATCTTCCATTGGTCTTCCCCGTGATCCCAAGTGGAAATCATTTGTCTTTAGACCTTGGAAGAGCCTGCTCTGTTGTCCTCTGATGTGGTCTGATTCTCATTGCTTTGTGGGTGACCTGTTTTTTCCTCTCTAGAAGCCTTTAGAATCTTCCCTGTATGTCTGGTCTTCTGAAATTTCATAACAAAAGACCTGGGTGAGGGTCTTTTTCCTTCATGCTGCTTGGTACAGGGTATGTCAACAATTTATCCCTTTCAGGCCTGGAAAAGTCCTTGTATTTTCATTGATAGTATTATCTTCCTCTGCTTTTTCTCTTTATTGTTTTGATTTGTTTGCTTTTCTGGAACTCCTGCTGCTTATCTTTTCCCTCAGGTTTTCCAAACCTTCTTAACTTCCAGAAGCTCTTTCCTATTCTTGATTGTTTCTTTTCATAGCATTCTGTTCCTGTGACATATATGCAGTGTCTTCTTGAATTCTCCTGAGGATCCTAATAGGCATTTATTTTATTTTGATATCAATCTTACTATCTTCTCAGTTAATTTCTTAATTTATTTCTTAATGCAAATTCATTGATTAAAATAAACATTTTTACAATGAATTCCAGATAAACCAATAATTATAGGATTCAAAGCATTATTAGGGAAATTTGCAATCAACTAGAAGGCTGTTACCAGAGCTCTGGAAAGAAGGCCCAGGGTAGCCCAGGACGGTGGGGCAGGAAAGGAAGAAGAGGATGGAGTGGGAATCTTTTCTGAGGACTTATGTAACAAACTACCCCATAACTCGCTGGCTAAAAACCACAGCAGTTTATAGTTTCCCGGGATTCTGTGAGTCAGGAATCAGCAGGGCTCAGTGGGTGGTTCTTCTTGCCTCACTCACATGTCTGATAATTCGGTGCTCCTCACTGTGACTGCTCTTCCCACATGCTCATCCAGACGTCCACCCCCAGCCTGTTTACAGCTTAGCAGTTGAATTCCCAGAGCTCAGAAGCAGAAACTCTGAGGCTTTACTAAGGCTTATGCCTGAACTGTCTCTTCATCACTTCTGCCGCCCTCTGTTGGTCAAAACAAGTCAGAAGGTAATTCCGGATTCCATGCAGGATGGGAAACATTAGATTCCAGCTCCCAAAGGAAGGAATGCCAAAAGTTTGTGGTCATCTTTGACACAGCACACCACAGAAATCGATAATGCATTAGATCTGAGGAGTAAAAGGAAAAGGAATCAAGGATGTACCCACACTCAGATTTAACTGATATTAATATTAAGCCATTTTCACTTCAACAATTATTTTAAGAAGTAAAACATGACAAGAATAGTTAGAGCCCCCTTTGGAACTCTCCCTGGTAACTGCTCTTCATAAACCCCCAAAGGTAGCCATTATTCAAAGTTAGTATGGACATTTTGCCATGTTTTATACCATTGTTAATTATGTCAGTGCCTATAAATACGTAGTATTGTTTCTGTCCCACCAGGCAGTCCCCTCTGGTCAGCAAAAATTCTATAACATCATCTGCCTGGGTTAAGGAAGAGGCTTCATTGAGGGAGGAAATCACAAAGCCTGGGTCTGCAGGATGGGTTGCCTGTGGTCCCCAGTCTCTCATCCTCTCACAGGGAGGCTTGCCAGGGCATCTGCTGCATGGGAGTGGGTTCCAGTCCAGCAGAGGGTCCAGCATGGATCTCCACTCCCAGAGGCTAGCCTCTTCATGATGTGGCAGGGTGGGTGCTGGCTGCCTATAGGGGATCACTTGGGGCTGTAGGATGTTATAGAACCTCCAGGCACTAGACCCATGGAAACTGAGCTTGGATGCCATCCCTTCAGCTGGGAGAGGTGGGCATCCCTCAGCTGGCTCATTGTCCAGGTTTGAGGAGTGGCAACCAGAGTCACGTTTGGGCAGTCCTGCTCTTTTCAGAACAGTCTCCATGTTTAAGATTTTAAAATAAATATTTTCATACTGTGCCAATCTTTTTGTAATTTAATTTTTTAATCAACACTAAGTTTGTACTGTATAAGAGCTTTATTTTCCAAGAAGCTGGATAAAACCTTTTACCTATAAAACCATCTAGGCCTGGTGCTTTTTTATGGGTAGACTTTTGCATTATTGATTCCATTTCATTAAAGACTGTAGGTTTATTTAAATTTTCCATTTCTTCTTGAGTTAATTTTGTGAATACATTTTTCTAGATAGTCACCCATTTAATCTAGATTTTCAAATGTATTAGCATAAAGTTCCTAGTGGCTTCAGGATTTAAAATATGTTTTTAGATGACATCATTTAGTTTTCATAGATACATCATATACTCGATATAAAATTCAAAAGTACAAAAGGGAATACAGTGAAAAGTATTCCCTCCCACTCTGGTCCCTAGTTTTCCAGTTCTCCTTTCTTCCAAAGAATCAGAGAAAATAGTTTCCTCTCTCTTTTTTTCCCTCATAAATCAGTTTCTTAGGCCTAGATTCAAAATGGCTTTTTTCTTTTCATAAATCTTTAGCCTAGGCAGAATTTTGAAATTGTTATGTTTTTAATCTCAGTTTTTTTTCCATCTTTTATATTATGGAAAATTTTGAACGCATCATAAAAGTGAGAGAATACTGTAATGGACCTCTCTGTATCCATTGCCCCAACTTTAGCAATTATCACACATAGCCAATCTTTATCTATTCATATTCCCTTCTATTTCTCTCTAGATTATTTAGAACCCAATTCCAAACGTCATATGTTAAGAAGTGTTTAAAAAAGTCCAACTCAGTACATTTTATATACATTTTTTAAAATAAAAAATATGGGCTTAATAACATCAGATATCTAGTCAGCATTCTAATGCCCTTGATTGTCTCATAATTTATTTTTATCAATGGTTGACTTGAATCAGGTTTGTTACTGAGTCTCTTAATTTCTACCTTTCTCCCTCACTTCCTTTTTCCTTGCAATTTAATTGTTGATAAAACCACATTGCTTATCCTTTGTAGTTTCCCACAGTCTGGATTTTGGTGATTGCATCCGGTGTGGTGCTCCTCTGTGCTTCCATAGATCCAGAGGCTTGATTACATTCAGTAAGACTTGGCAAGAACACTAAACAACTAGTGTTGTGTATTTCCTATTGTTTCACCACAGGAGTCAAATTATGTCTAATTGTCTGCTGTTCAAACTTTTCAGTAATTTTGGTGTTGTCAGCATGATACTTCATCATAAAGGTTTTTCAGCTTTTCACCTAATGATTTTATCAGTCATCAATCGTTGCTTTATATCAGTTATTTCTTTGGGGTTGTGAAGTGGTGATATTTTAAGTCTACCATTCTTTCTTCATCTAGCTGAAATCTGTCTCTAAAGAAGGACTTTCTCCCATCAACTCTGTGGTACCTTGAGATAAGGTTTGTATGTGAAAGTCAGGATGAATGAATCGTTCCCTTATTTTAATTATTTCATTTTCTGAAAATGGATCAATCAATTCCCTCCCTAGCATCTTTCAAAGGTGACTGATAAAGTGTGTCCTTTTAATATTATTACTCACTCATGGATTTTTACTTTTTTATTTCTGATGCTAAAATTATTCATCTTTTGCCAGCTGAAGCCCCTTTGGGTTGGTTTCTCTATCTTTTGACATGACCCCAGGAGTCTTTGATAACATCCTTGATTTCTGATGTGACAAGATATTCCAGGCTCCTGTGGTTCAGTTCCTGTCCCAGACCTGCCATCTGCCATTTCTCATGATTTAATTCTCTAGTGTATATTTTTGTCTCCTTTCTCATTCCAGATATTGTCCGTACTTTTGCTACCCCCACCCCCGTTTCTTATTTTTTTGATCAATCTTTCAGTAAGATTGTTTTGTGAGTCCTTTGAAAGAAGCAGGTTTGGGTTTTGTTGTTGCTTTTTTTAGTTTCTTTGCTTTCTATTTATTTTTTTCCAACGAAAGATCTCACATTTATTACTGAGCCAACCCACTAATGCAGAAACATTGAAACAAAGAGGAAAATTATTTTCCCAGTAAAACACATCCAGCTGTCCAAATAGTAGTGGTTTGCAGAGCGATATGGTTAAGATGCACATGACCTTGATACAGCAAAAATACGCGTGCCATTTCATGTGTGATTCCTTATAGACCCAGATTGGGTCTTCTCCAATGTCTTCTCTTGGAGTTGTACCTGATTTTATTACATTTTCATCTGAATCCACTGGAGAATAAGACGATTCTGCTTCTGTTTCTTGGCCAGGAATCGCTTGATCCTGAAAGTCTTGGGAGAGGACAGGGTGAGGAACAGAGTTAACCACACACACCAAGATGGCGGACAAAAACTCTTTGGTTTCTATTTAATTAATTTTTTTTTTTTTTGACTGCGCCAGGTCTTAGTTGCAGGATGTGAGATCTTCCTTGCCACCTGGGGGATCTTTGTTGTGGCATGTGGGCTCTTAGTTGTGGCATGCGGGATCTAGTTCCCTGACCAAGGATGGAACCCGGGCCCCCTACATTGGGAACGCAGAGTCTTTTTCTTTCCTTAAGTTTAACATTGGAGTGGTTTATTATATTAGAAAGCTTCTGTAAGTCTCAGAACGATAATTCTTTTTTTTTTTCAGCATCTTTATTGGAGTATAATTGCTTTACAATGTTGTGTTAGTTTCTGCTGTATAACAAAGTGAATCAGCTATATGTATACATATAACTCCATACCCCCTCCCTCTTGTGTCTCCCTTCCACCCTCCCTATTCCACCCCTCTAGGTGGTCACAAAGCACGGAGCTGATCTCCCTGTGCTATGTGGCTGCTTCCCACTAGCTATATATTTTACATTTGGTAGTGTATATATGTCAATGCCACTCTCTCACTTTGTCCCAGCTTACCCTTCCCCCTCCCCATGTCCTCAAGTCCATTCTCTACGTCTTCATCTTTATTCCTGTCCTGCCCCTAGGTTCTTCAGAACCTTTTTTTTTTTTTAGATTCCATATATATGCGTAACCATACAGCATTTATTTTTCTCTTTCTGACTTACTTCACTCTGTATGACAAATCTAGGTCTATCCACCTCACTACAAATAACTTAATTTCGTTTCTTTTTATGGCTGAGTAATATTCCATTGTATATATATGCCACATCTTCTTTATCCATTCATCTGTCAATGGACCCTTAGGTTGCTTCCATATCCTGGCTATTGTAAATAGTGCTGCAATGAACATTGTGGTACATGACTCTTTTTGAATTATGGTTTTCTCAAGGTGTATGCCCAGTAGTGGGATTTCAGGGTCATTTGGTAGTCCTATTTTTAGTTTTTTAAGGAACCTCCATACTGTTCTCCATAGTGGCTGTATCAATTTACATTCCCACCAACAGTGCAAGAGTGTTCCCTTTTCTCCACACCCTCTCCAGGGAGCGCAGAGTCTTAACCACTGGACCACCAGGGAAGTCCCTCTATTTAATTAATTTTTGCTTTTATCTTTATTTTCTTCTTTTTCCTAAATTCACTCCTCCCCTCTTCAACTTCTTGAGTAGTATGCTCTAACTTCTGAGAACCCATCTTTTTTCGACTTGAGAATGTTTCTTATTTATTTGAGTACATGGTTCTGGAATTCTTATTAGACACGTTTTGAAAAACATCAAGGATCATCTTCCATGTCTCTTTAATTTTTTTGTCTGTACTTTAACTTCTTTGTGTCTTGCTGCTGCACCCTTTGCTTGGTTTTCCACGTTGCTGATTTGTCCTCTAGCTCTCTCCATTATACTCTGCCACCCACTTACTGTGTTTTACAGATCAACTCTTTTTTTTTAATCTCCTAGCTTTTCAGTCAATTCTTGTGTATGGATGCTGCGTCCTCCTGTATCTCTCCAAGACGTCAGTCATATTTATTCTGAGGTCTTGTTCTTGCTTTACTAACACTGGTACTAGATGGAGATGGGCCCCCGAGATTCTGGAAAGCCAGAACCCAAGATCCTGCTTAGGGGAGCTCAGGCACTGACTCAGTCTTTTCCTCCCAGATGAGGGTAGTCATTGCTGATAGCAAGTTAATCATCAACCAAATAGTCCAGAGTTTGTCCACACTCCATTATTTCAGTGACTGGGTTATTTGTGTAGGTTTTCCCACTGAGTAGTAATGTACGGGTGCAGCAAGAGATTCAGGGCTCTCAGATCTGGCAAGACCCTACCTTGCCTAAGCATTGTCACTGTCAACTGCTCACTTCCCCTTGGGGACTCTGAGGCCCAAGGGGGAACTGCGGTGGGATATGCCTCATCCTCTCCTGCCCTGGGGGGTCAACATGCTCCCAGTGGCACTGGGTCCTTGGCTAAATAAGCAGGGAACTCAATTTAGCTTTACTTTCTGTGTGTAGGGATGGGGGTGGGAGGGGTCTCTTCCTGCCCTGCTTGCAGACTCTGTTATCGGAATTGGGTGCTTCTCCTTTATGGCATTCATCTTCCTCAAATGTTTGTGGGTACATGGTTGGATGTTGATCTTTGTGTTTGGGATTCCCCATAGCTGTCTGTGAACGCAGTTTTGGTCAACGCAGCTTGCAGATAGGGGGGCAGGGAGACTGCAGTGGGCCGTCCTGGGGGTGCACCCAGAGTATGTCTTCTGGGTGGGGGGCTCCACGAGCTGCCTGAGTGTCACCCACCACCTAAGGTTCCACACTTCCTCTCTAGTGCACAGGGGGCAGAAAACTCTTCCCTCCACTGCCTGGCGCAGGCTGGAGAAAGGCTTACTGTGGGTTTTCCCTCTGAGCAGTCCCCCTGCTGGTGGCTCTGGGGGCCTTGCTTCCCATATGCCCTCCAGGCAGCCTTAGAGCACTCCTGAACCTTGCCTACCTCATGCACGATGGTTTCTGGACCTATTAGGTCTCCTTCTTGTTTTCTGTGTTCACATGGCTTGTTGAGCTTGATATATATA
>NW_006770524.1:205669-263005 GCF_000442215.2 Lipotes vexillifer | reverse complement strand
AACTTTTAAGGACTTGGGGCAGGAGGTTGTGGCTACAGCCAGGGCTCAGCCTCCTGTCTAGATCCTATCTCAGCCAGCTGTCTGGATCCTATCTCCCAGCATCTCCTTGGCATCTCTGAGGTGTGCAATTTGCAGGAGAAACTGAGTGATGGTGTCAAGGATGTGGACTTTGCAGTCAGAAGGAGCTGGGTTCAAATCCTGGTCCCTCTGCACCCCAGTCCTCATCTGTAACACAGAAATGGTTAAAATCTGTTTGCAGAATGCTTAGCACCATGCGAAGTGTGCATGCTTGGTAGTTACTCAGTAAATTATGTAGCCTCACCTGGACCCTAGTTCTGTTAACTGAAACTGATAATAATATTACACTGATAAAAATGGGGAGGTCCTTAAAAATGGGAGGTCTTTGATTTTATTGGACTTGAAGCCATAGAAAGCATGGAATTTACAACGTGTCCAGTCCTCATTTTCGAATGTGTCTATCACTGAAATGTGATGACCCCTAATCTAATCATCAAAATTGTTTTAATTAAAACTGTTTAAATTTTAATTGAAAATGTTTTCATTAAAGTCAAAATCTTTCCTCGCCTTATCTTCAGAATGCTTTTTTGGACCAGATTAGCAAAATCTGTTTGTTTCCTACTAAAGCTTGAAGTTCTAATATTCATGAGTATCTTTTAAATGTTCAGCTGAAAACTGTCCATAAGGAGTGCCTTGAACTCATCGAGAAATAGTGACGGCTGAGTCAGGTTTCGGTGGGCAAAGGGCCACAGTAGCAGAACCCAGGCATTCTTGGGATGTTTGCGGTTTCTGAGGAATCATGGAGCTTCTTGCTTTAATAATCAGAATATCACTCATAAAAACAAAGGGCCATATTGTTGTCTGGCCAGGGTTTGTATTAACTGAAGAAGTTTGTACTATGTGAGTGGGCATTTCCATAGAGGAAAGTAACTGTGAATGTGGCAATCACAGAGCGGTCTGGTCCAACTCAGCCACAGGCTACAAACCCAGCCGCAGAGGAGTGCGGCACCCAGGAATGTAAACTCTTACTCAGACTGAAGATCTCTGCGTTTTTGTCTCAGGGCAAAGGGGTGAGGCTGCAGGCGTTTGCTTCTGTTAAGCATTATCTTTTATGCAGATACATTTGTGGTGTTTGCTTTTAACTTTTCAGCGGCCAGGTTGTAATCACCCAAGGGCTTCCCTTCAAATCTACGAGTTAAATACATCAACTCATAACTCTGCGAGCTACAGAGGACCCCTGATCCTGGCTTGTTGCTTTTTTTGGTTTGCCTGCTTTGGGATTTAGAAGGCAGATGGCAGTCCCTGTTTTGAGGCAAATCAGCTGGAGTCAATTTTTGTTGTTTGAACTCGAGGGTGTGTATCTCTGCCTGAAGACATGCAGAGGAAAAGGCAGAGCAAATGACTTCATGTATTTTTCCTTGCCAAGATCTTAAAACTTTAGTTGTTTGAATATAGTCACACAGCTCAAAAACCATTCTTTGATTTTTACATCCTTACAGAATGTCTTTATGTGTATACAAGGAAAACAAATATAGATTCTTATTTTCCCTCTTTTATACAATGTATAGCTGATCACACACACCGTTCTGTACCTTGCCTGTTTCTTTCACACATTTGTGCTATCATCATAATCATTCTTTTGACAAATGCACAGAATTCTATTGTGTTGTACCTCAGTTTATGTAAGCAGTCTCCTTTACTGGACATTTGGGCTATTCTTAGTATTTTGTTATAACAAAAAATGCTGTGATGTCTTTTCACATGTATACAAGCATATCTATGCAATAAATTCTGGAAGTGATGGGTCAAAGGACGTATGCTTCTGAAAATCTGCCAGATAGTGCCAAATGTGAGTTTTTCCTGTTTACCCCCATCCTCCACAATGTATGTGCTTGCCTGTTTCCCTATAGGCCTGACAACAGTGTTTGTTATCAAATTTTTGGTTTTTCCTAATCTGATGTGTGAAAAATGGTGTCTCAGTATAGTTTTAATATGCATTTCTCTTATGATAAGTGAGGCTTAGCATGTTTTAGTGTGTGTAAGAGCTGGTTATATTTACTTTTTTTGAACTTTCTCTTCATATCTTTTGCTTATCAACCTCTAGGACCTCGTTGATCTTTCCTTATCTTTCCTAGGAGCTCTTCGCATTGACATTGTATCTAGTGGGTAACTAGATGCCCTATATCCAGATCAATTTACAAGCCCAGAAGAACTGAAAGGAGAACTTGGAATGTCCAGGGGGCTATAAGTAGAAATGTTTTGCTTTTTTCTTAATTATTGAATTAATATAAATTAAATGTACACTGTCTAGGGGAAATCATGATAAATATACAGGATTGTATGAAGGAAACTTTAAGAATATTTAAGTAAATCTGATAAGGGGTAAATATCCAAAATATATAAAGAACTCATACAACTCACTATAAAAAATTTTAAAAAACCTGATTAAAAAATGGGCAGAGGACCTGAATAGGCATTTTTCCGAAGAAGACATACAGATAGCCAACAGGCACATGAAAAGATGCTCAACATCACTAATCATCAGGGAAATGCAAATCAAAACCACGATGAGATACAACCTTATACCTGTCAGAATGGCTATCATCAAATCATCAAAATGTCTACAAATAACAAATATTGGCAAGGATGTGGAGAAAAGGGAACACTTGTGCACTGTTGGTGAGAATGTAAATTGGTGCAAACACTATGGAAAACAGTATACAGGTTCCTCAAAAAATTAAAAATAGAACTACCATATGATCCAGCCATTCCACTCCTGGGTTCATATCCAAAGAAAATGAAAACATTAATTCAAAAAGATATATGCACCCCAATGTTCACAGTAGCATTATTTACAATAGCCAAGATATGAAAGCAGCTTAAGTGTCCATCAATAGATAAATGGATAAAGAAGATGTGGTATATATGTACAATGGAATATTACTCACCCATAAAAAAGAATGAAATTTTGCAATTTACAACAGCATGGATGGACCTGGAGGGTTTTATGCTAAGTGAAATAAGTCAGACAGAGAAAGACAAATACTGTATGTTTTCACTTATATGTAGAATCTTAAAAAGATAAAACAAACAAGTGAATATAAGAAGATAGAAACAGACTCACAGCTACAGAGAACAAGCTAGTGGTTACCAGAGGGGATGGTGTGGGGGGAGACAAGATCAAGGAAGGGGAGGAAGAAGTATGAACTACTAGGTATAAAATAAATAAGATACAAGAGTGTAATGTACAGCACAGGGAATATAACCAATATTTTATAATAACTTTAAATGGAGTATAATCTATAAAAATATCAGATCACTATTATTGTACACCTGAAACTAATATAATATTGTAAGTCAACTGTACTTCAATTTTAAAAATGACATATAGTCCTCTTGTATAAGAAGACAACATTGTAAATATGTCAATTCTCTACATGTTGATTTTATAATTCAGTGCACTTGCAGTTAAAATACAAACAGGATTTCTTTTTAGAACATGAACAAAAAATAATAAATTCTACCTAGAAAAATAAGCATATAAGAATAGCCAAGAAGATTCAAATGAGGAGGAGGTCAGTTGAGAGGAGGGCAGAGTAGTTCCATCATATGTTAGAATTATTACAATGCCATAGTAATGAAATGTGTTGGAGAGTAGAAAGGGAAAGGACAGGGAAAGCAATGGGACAGAGTAGCAACTCAAAAATAAGCCAAAATGGGACTTCCCTGGAGGTCCAGTGGTTAAGACTTCACCTTCCGATGCAGGTTTGATCCCTGGTTGGGGAGCTAAGATTCCACATGCCTCGCGGCCAAAAAAAAAATAGGTCCAAATGCACATTGCTTTTGCTTTACTATTTAGGATTTCAAATTAGTCCAGAAAAGAAAGTTTACTTGGCAATAGGACAAAAATAACATATTGCTTTCTCACTTCCACACCAAAATCAATTTCAGATGAATCAAATATTTAAACATAAAAATGAACACCATTAAAAGTCTATGAAAATGATAAATTAAAATAATTTTGGAGGGAGAGGGACTTTTTCCTAAGCACAGCACAAAACCCAGATATCATAACGGAGAAGATTAATACAATGATTACATAACAGTTAGAACTATTCTGTAGAAAAGCCTCTCAAGTGACAACCAACAAATAGGTAAAAACTATCTTCAACATATACCACAAAGAGCACTGGCAAATCACTGATAGAAATAATATTCCAATTTTCAAATGAACCAAAAGATAGAGAGTTTAGTTCATTGAAAAAGATAGAGATGATGGGTAAACATGAAAATATGCTGAATGTCATTCATATGGAAAGAAATGGAAACCAGAACCAATTATGAGATATGTTATTTTGCTTTGCAGATTGGAAACAATCAGGAAATTTGTTATTATTTAAGACAGCAATGCTATAACTTATGCTGTTTTTCATATTTTATTTTAAACTAATATTGAGTTGATAATTAAGTAAGGATATAATTGATGCAACTTTTGGAAAAGCAAATTGGCAATCTTTATAAATCAAGGCTGACATATCCTCTGCTCCTTCCACTGCTAGGAATTTAACCTGGAGATACGGTTCAGGTGAGAAATGCACGTGTAGGGATGTTCAGCACAGCACTGGAGGGGATTACACAGAACTAGACATGCCCTAAATGGCCATCAATGAGGACAAAGGGCTACCATGAAAACAGGTATGATGGATCTCCATGTGCTGACACAGAACTTTTAAGTGAGGGAAGCAAGTTGTAGAACATAATCATAGTATGTTCCATTTGTTAAAAAGGAAGAAGAGGAGAAATGAATATATATGTGAGATTCAGGGAAATCACTCATAACCTCTGTATTCCAAGGAAACTCCAGCCTGGAATCTTAAAACAAAACCAAAAAGCAGTTTAAATCTTTACTGAAGTTTCTCAACAGGACATCCACAGGGAATTTCATTTAAAGCATACAGCTAAGCCTCTGAACTCCTTTGCCCAGATCTTTCCCAGAAGTTCACAAAATGCAGTCTCTATCCTCAATCTCTAATCTTGTATTCTCAAGAGACCTCCAGGTATTTCCCCCAAAGCCAACCTGTCTTGTCTTGGTGAGTGTATGTCTGTCTGTCTGCCCTGCTTCTGCTCTTTCCAGTGCAGACACCTCAGCAGCCTGCCCTGCCCGCCCTGCACCAGAAAAGTGCACTCTGCCTAGGAGAATGAGGAGATAGAGGCAGGACACCTCCTTGTAGGTCTTCTCCTCACCATCAGTACTTAAGGATGCATGGAGATTATGGATGGGCATGGGGAGAATCCTTGGCAGTTACCCATAAGTACAGGGTGTGGGCCTCTCCCTCTTTCAGGAACCACAAATGCTGCACTTGTTCTTCTGCACTGTGTCAGAGCTGCCACTTTGGGGCATAATTCAGGCTCCTCGTTTGCCTGCAGGCGAGCCTCTGCCTTCCCAGCTCTAGGATGGGGTGAGCAGACCCAGCACACAGGGTCATTGGGGGCTGGGATGTTGTGTGTCCCACCCAGGGGGGAGGTAATGGGAGCTGCCCTGAGAATCACAAAACAGTAGGAGATGATGCCCCAGTATATAGAACTCTTTCTCTTTCCTTCTTACCTTTGCGTAGGACTCTGATTACAGAAGTCCCATAGTTTCTGTAGCCAGTTCTCTATAGATGGACATCTAGATTGTTTCCCCTGCAATAATGATGCAATAAATAATCTTGTGTAGACATCATTTTGCATTTTTGCTGTTGTATCTTTGGCATAAATGTCTAAAATACAGTGTTGGGCTAAGAGGGAAAGTGCAGATGTAATTTTGCTAGGTATTGGTAATTCCCCTCCGTGGAGGTTGTGCAATTTTGTATTCCCTCCAGCAATGTAAGAGCATGCTTCTTTCATCATATTAACCCTTTGTCTGTAATATAGGGTTTTCTTTTCTAATTGGTCATTCTAATTTTCTTTTCTCATTTGTCATTCGTCCTTTTATCTAGTTTGTGTGTTTTAGGACACATAGAGTTTTGTGGAGATTTTTCTTTATGTGTTTAAATTGTGTTTGTCCATAAAACAAGCCTCAGTAAATTTAAAAGGATTGAAATAAAACAAAATATGTTCTCTGACCACAGTGATATAAAATTAGAAATCAATAACAGAAGGAAATTTGGGAAATTCACAAATATGTGGAAATGAAACAGCATGCTCCTAAATAACCAGTGAGTTAAAAGAAGAAATCACAAGGGAAATTAGAGCACACATTGATATGAATGAAAACAAAACACAACATGGTAAAACTTAGAGGATGCAGGTAAAGCAGTGCTTAGAAGGAAATTTATAGCTATACCCACCTATATTAAAAAAGAAAATCTCAAATCAATATCCTAACCTTCCATCTTAAGAAACTAGAAAAGAAGGAACAGATTAAACGCACAGCAAGCAGAGGGAAGAACAGATTAGAGCAGAAATAAATGAAATAGAGACTAGAAAAACAATAGAGAAAATCAGAGAAACCTACCAAAAGTTGGTTCTTTGAAAAAAATATTTACAAATTTTCACTTAGAATGACCAAGAAAAATAAGAGACAAGGCTCAGATTACTAAGATCAGGAATGAAAAGGGGATATCACTGTCAACTGTACATAAATAAAAAATAATTATAAAAGAATACTATGGACAGTTGTACACCAACAAATTCAGTACCTTAAATGAGGTGGATAAATCCTTAGAAAGACACAAACTGCCTAAACTGACTCAAGAAAGAATAGGAAATCTGGACAGACTTATAACAAGTAGAGAGATTGAATTAATAATTTTAAAAATGCCCCACAAAGAAAAGCGAGGCCCAAATGACTTCACTGGTGAATTTTATCAAGCATTTAAAGAAGAATTGGTGGAAAGGAAAATCCAGAAGGGCCTGAAGGTGTCCTTCTCTTTTACCAGGAGAATTCTGTGCCCTGTGGCCATCCTGAATGATATTGCAGATGGGCAAGATTAGAGTGAACCACTCACTGACACACAGAGAGCTCTGGAAGCCCAGTGAGTTGAATCCAAGAAGTTCTTAATGAGCACCTACTATGTGCATGGCACAGTGCTAGGGACACACAATGCTGACTGAGTATCTGCAGGCCCAGCGTGCTGGCACCACCAAACAGAAAGGAGGCAGACAGATCCTCACAACAGGGGTGGTCCCAGTCAGGTCAGGTGCAGACAGAGGGAGGAGAAGGAAGCCCATGGGAAGGGCCCCAGGGCTCCTTGGGGGGTAGCATCCATACTGGGCCTGGAAGCAGGGAAGGGGTGGGGCTCCTTCCAGGAGGGAGAGACACAAGAGTGAAGGCTGAGGGAGCCTGAGGTCCACAGAGAAAGTGGGGGTGCAGTGTCAGTGCCTCGCAGTTGCCTGGTGTTGGGGGGAAGGGTACAGGCATCATGGAAATAACCCCCATTTGTGTGCCGGTCCTTTTATTTTGGGGAGCATGCATTTTGCAATATTGTTATATGTGTCATTTTTTGTTTGGGGATTTTGTTTTCGTTTTTGTTTTTCACAAGAAGATGACAAGATTCAGACATCTCAAATACTTGCCAAGACCATGCAGCTGTTGAGCAATAGACTGGGACTTGAACCCAAGTCTTCTCATTTGAGTACAGCTCTATTTCTGTTGCCACGTGTGTTAGCATGGTTCACAGTTCTCAGTAAAAGACACTACTGGAAAAATCTTGGTGCCTCATCCTAAATTTCCCTCTGAATTGAGATATTTTCTTCTTTCCTTGTGTCCATCTTTGCCCAGAGGAATTTGGATTTAGTTAGAAATTTCACGTTGTTAATCTGAAAAGTGTATTTTAAAAAACTATTTTTCCATTATAGCAGTAACAGAGAAATAACTGGAAAATAGAGGAAAGGGGAAAAGATAACCTCAAATTCCATCACATGAGAAAAACCAAAGTTATCATCTGGGGTCTTTCCTTCCGGTCAGTTTCCTGTGTTGTGGGGTCCCTCCATGTGCTTGATGTGATAAGCATTTTAATGCATTTCATAATTGACAAAGCCACCATTCTTTGCTATACGAAACCATACCGAAATCAGCATCTTTATGCATGCTTCCTTTTGTTTTCCTGCATAGTGCTTTTTTAAAATAAATTGATTTATTTTATTTATTTATTTTTAGCTGTGTTGGGTCTTCGTTGCTGCGCATGAGCTTTTGCTAGTTGTGGCGAGCAGGGGCTTCTCTTGTTGCGGAGCACAGGCTCTAGGCGCGTGGGCTTCAGTAGTTGCAGCACGCAGGCTCAGTAGTTGTGGCGCACGGGCTTAGTTCCTCCACGGCATGTGGGATCTTCCCAGACCAGGGCTCGAACCCATCCGTGTCCCCTGCATTGGCAGGTGGATTCTTAACCACTGCACCACCAGGGAAGTCCCTGCATAGTGCTTTTTAAATGTATAGAATTATTCCCTTAGTCACTTCCCTGGAAGCAGGATTGCAGTGACAGAGGTTGGCCCAGCCCTCGGCCCAGCCCACAATCACCTCCCCAGAGATCAGAGTATGACTATTTCTTTTTATATCTTCAGATTGCACCTTTTTATATTATGTGAGTATTAAATAAAGTAACTGCCTTACTTCTGTGATTTTTGTTTCCTCAGAAGGATGGTTCATCTTTCTTGACCAGGTCAGTGTCTGTTGACCATCCCAAGTCTCTCGAGCGTGGCATTTGTTGTAGATGTTTAAAAGTAAAATCTGGACCTCCCTGGTGGTCCAGTGGTTAAGACTCCACACTTCCACAGCAGGGGGCACGGGTTTGATCCCTGGTCGGGGAACTAAGATACCACATGCCGCACGTCACAGCCAAAATAAATAAATTAATAAAAATTTAAAACCCAGTCTTCTTAAAAAAAAAAAAAAAAAAAGTAAAATCTGGGATAAACAACAAGGTCCTACTGTATAGCACAGGGAACTATATTCAATATCCTGTGATAAACCATAATGGAAAAGAATGTTAAAAAAGAATGTGTGGGGCTTCCCTGGTGGCGCAGTGGTTGAGAGTCCGCCTGCCGATGCAGGGGACACGGGTTCGTGCCCCGGTCTGGGAAGATCCCACATGCCGCGGAGTGGCTGGGCCCGTGAGCCATGGCCGCTGAGCCTGCGCGTCCGGAGTCTGTGCTCCGCAACGGGAGAGGCCACAGCAGTGAGAGGCCCGCATACAGCAAAAAAAAAAAAAAAAAAAAGAATGTGTGTATATATATGTATAACTGAATCACTTTGCTATACAGCAGAAATTAACACAACATTGTAAATCAGCCATACTTCAATTGCAAAAAAAAAGTAAAATCTGGGAAGAATACAGCTTCACACTCTCGCTCTTCCTGCCTGTCTCATCAAGGTGTGTCCTCAGGCTCTAGCTCAGGACATAGTAAGTATTGTTTATAAAATGAATGAGCAATAAATAAATGAATTTTTGGGAGAGGAACTAAGTGTTGGAAAGAATTCATCTTTGTAGCTCTGTATTTCTGTGTCTCTCTTCCACTGCTGCTGAATTCATGGAGGATCTGGTTTTTCCATCTAATGAGACAGAATCATCTCACCTTTTAGTTCCTACATGTTTGCCAAGGACATTACATCCTGAATAATTGCCCCATGTTTGGTTGGGCGCACCAGCCTGGGAAGTAAGGGGTTGGACTTTGATGACAGGTGCCAAGGGTTCAAGTCTCAGCTCTGCTGTTAGGAGCTGGGTGGAGGCACTTTAACTAATCACCTGGAGCACTGGTCATCTGGTGGAAAGTGGTGATGAGAACCCCTGCCTTGCATGGGTGTTGGGAGGAAGGCAGATGTATGCAGGGCGTTTCTTATAGCATCTGACAGTACTCAATAAATGGTACCAATTACTGATATACTAAATGTTATCATAGACCATTTTATTTTCTCTTTTAAAGTCCATGACACGTTTGCCAGTTATTGTCTGGGAAATTTTCTTGTTCTCTTTATTTCCAGAGCAACTGAGTCAAGACTTGGTATACCCAAGAGTTGCTTTAGCTTGAATAATACCATCAAAGAACTAGTTCATTAAGTCAGACTGAAAGTAGTCAACTTTGTGCTGGATACACTTCATCGTTTTCTTTTTCTTAATTTCAAAATCAATACAAACTGATGAGAAAAAGGGAAAGATATTGGCAAACACAGAAAAACACAAATAGAAAAAAATCTCTGATCATTTCACCTGCTGCTATCATGTACTTGTGTTCCTCAGCTTTTCTTTCTAAACAGAGAAAGAGAAACAGACAGACTAAATTTTTGTAAAAAAAATAATAGACTATAGTCATTAGAAATCTTCTTTTTTCCCAAAATAAATTCTTTCACTTTGTGTATTTTCAAATGATGTCAACCAATCTTCTGTGTTATATACTTTTTCCATTTTTCACTGTCTGTGTTCCATATTCTATTCTTTTAGCTTAGTATTGTATAAGTCTTTTCTGTACTTTTCCTTAGTCTCCATTATCATCAGTTTTAACGGCTGCATGGTAGCTCCTCATTTTGAAGTATCTTGAGGTTCTACTATTTTCGTCAGCTCAGGCTGCTATAAAATTGCCACACACTGGGTGCCTTAAACAACAGGCATTTATTTCTCACGTCGGAGGCTGGGAAGTCCAGGATGAGGTACTGGCAGATTCTGTTCTTGGTGAGGACCCACTTCCTGGTTGCGGACAGCCATCTTCTCATCGTGTCCTCATGTGGGACAGTAAGGTCTCTGTCTCTTCTGGGAGGGCACTAATCCCATCATGGCAGCTCCACCTTAATAAGCCAGTCACTTCCTGGAGACCCACCTCCTAATACCATCATACTGGGGATTATGGTTAGCATGAAATTTAGGGGGACAAAACATGCAGTCTGTCTCAAGTATTAAACTGGAAAGAAGAGAGACACAGATGTAGAAAATGGACATATGGATACAAGGGGGGGGAAGGGGGGGATGATGAATTGGGAGATTGGGATTGACATATATACACTACTATATATAAAATAGATAGCTAATGAGTGCATACTGTATAGCACAGGGAACTCTACTCAATGCTCTGTGGTGACCTAAATGGGAAGGAAATCCAAAAAAGAGGGGATGTATACATTTAGCTGATTCACTTTGCTGTACAGCAGAAACTAACACAACATTGCAAAGCAACTATACTCCAATAAAAATTAAAAAAAAAAAAAAAGAATGTATAGGGGAATTCCCTGGTGGTCCAGTGGTTAGGACTCAGTGCTTCCACTGAAGGGGGCACAGGTTCGATCCCTAATTAAGGAACTAAGATCCTGCATGTTGCAAAGTGTGGCAAGCCCCCCCCGCCTGCCCAAAAAAAAAAGATTGTATAACTGAATCAATTTGCTGTACAGCAGAAATTAACACAACATTGTAAATCAAGTATACTTCAATTTAAAAATGTTTCCTATGGGAAAAAATAATAAACTGGAAAGAAGAGTAGTAGGATTTCTATGGGCTGTAGGGTCACAAAGACCTGCTGCTGTCACTCCTGCCCCTGCTCCTGGCCAGCCTGTCACTGTGAAGTGTCTTCATCTTGGCCTCTGTCATCTGTAAAATGACAGCCATGACACCTACTCATAATGTTGCTGTTGATACCGACCAGGGTTCTTGGCCTTCCTTAATCAATAGAAATTGATCAGAGGCCAGACAAGAAATTCAGCAAGACTTTATTGGGACCTCTGTTGCAGCAGTGGGGATCAAGAACAAACAAGAGTTTCCCTTTCTTGCTCTGCTCCCTGGGGCGGGGTGGGGGGGGGCGAGCTAGTCCCTTATATAGGGTGAGGGTAGGGGTGTGTCCAGGTGTTCAACAGGAGGAGTGGCTTAGGTGTTTTGCCCACCTCTTTGGTAGTATTGTGTGCAAGGGGCATGTGCAGTACCCTGTTTTTGCTCCCTGCTCCTCAGAAGTGGCAGTTAGCTTTTTTGATCTTTTTGTATCTTTTTGTCCATAATTTGCCCCAAGTACACATGCACACAGTTATTTTTAGTCCCTTATAGTTTCTTTGTATTTTGTAACTCCAGAAGACATATGTCCAGGTGCAAGCATTGCAGCACTACAGCAAAGGGTCCCAGGTCCCAGCCTGTCTCAGTAAGCCTTCCCACATTGACAAGTGTACAGTTTTCACCACACTCTGGCCAGCAATGAAATTAGAACTCATTAAATTTTTCACTGTCAGGTGGACATAACATGGAATCTTAATAATTAATTGTATGTTTTGTTTCTAAAGAAAACTGCACTTTTATGTGCGATTTCCCTCTGCACAGCCTGCTCATAGGTATAACCGCCCATGCCCCTTTTATTAACAAAAATTCATTTCCAGTGATTTGGTGAGAATATCCACAGAGAAGTTTTACATCTGTGCTGGGAGGCTTTGCTGGTATGAGAAACGCTCAGCCTGCGTGGCTGGAGCTCTGCTCTACGTGAGCCGTGAGCCAGGCCCCTGGTGAATGCCACTGCTGTCTTTGCTCTCTTTTCTGATGCTGGGTCTGATGGCCCAGCTTGATGGGGCTGAGCACCAGCCATCTGGAGTCAGTGAGGAATTACTGCTGAGAGTCACCCTGAGGTCATGTCGCCCTCTACACCCCCCAATCTCTGCCTCTTCCCCGAAGAAATAAAGGGTTGGATTTCACTGTAATGTGACCCAGAGATGAAAACTGCTGCTGAGGCTAAACCCCTAGAGTGACAGCTGGCAAAGAAAGAAGCATCCTTCTTGCTGGAGGCCGGTAAGCCCAGGGCAACAGTGGGTGAGCCACTGCAGTGCCAGGAGGGCGTCACCTCTGGGGAGGGACAGCCCCCAACTCCCGGGTTTGGCCACACAGGGACTCGATGGAGGATGGCACAGGAAGGTCATTAAACAATTATGACCAGGTCGGTAGCATCCTAAAGTTTACTCTTGTTTATTCTGTAGTGAACTCTGGGTTGTTAGATATATGTTTACCTTTTGCTACTCTATTGATGGAGGTAAATGTAATTTTTAAAAAAGTATATATTCAAGTAAAACGTTAGTGTCTTTTCCAGGATGTACAGAGGATGCCACAGATTTCATATCAAGAGAGAGCATTTGCCTTCTGTCATGCATGCGTTCTTTGACGGGGACGAGAGAATTAAATGTATAATATATATACGTAAGAGACCAACATATAGAACTGATAGAATTAAAGTCACTTTCATATTACCTCTCCATTGTCCTAGATTCGTAGGAAAAAAGCAGTAGAGAGAGAATTTTATTCTCATTATTGGGTTGGGAGGTATGAGTTAACAAATACTGTTCTAGAAGAAAAGGGAAGAATGTCTCCTTAGGATATAAGGACAGAACAGACTCAGAATCAGCAGACAAAGGAGGACTCTCTTTAAGATGGGGAAGGCCACAGTGAACTATTAGTGTAAGTGACATGGCTTGTACAGCCAGACATCATTCTATAACATTCATGGAATTCTGTTTTATTACTTTCCCAAAATAAAGGAGAAGAATAATTTCTGTTAGTTTTCCTGTAGTCAGAATAATTTGTTTTTCTACAACTTGAATTACAGAAATAACATTTAGAGATTGAGTTATTAGGAACTAAAAACATTTCTCCTAGAAATGGCTGAATATGTGAAATATACAGTGTTACTGAAAGTATTTTTTTATAAATAGAATATTAAATTGAAAGTGATTATCAAGGACTAAATGATGTTCTGGTTTCATAGGTTTTTAAATATTGTTTAACCAAATACTTTTTCACATAATGAACTTTTAATTTACTGTCCGTGTCCAGCATATTTAAATACGAGGCTGTGTAGATACTAACATTTATCACCCACCAGGAATATGTTCACTTATCACCTCACAGCTTACCCTAAATATTTCTTGTATCCTTGAGTAAGTCTACATGTGCTGAATCCATAATGCTACTCATTCACTACATTTATAGCTTTCCCTCACTCGTTCTTGCTTCTAATTACTTCTAATTGACACTTTCCTAAAAACAAACAAGCAACACTGGCCAAACCTTAAAAATAAAAATGAACTGTGCTAATGGTTTCCCTTTCTCCTAGTTTTTTTGTTACCTTCTTTGTTATGCATATTAACTTTACATTAATTCAAGATACAGAACCATCACCCAAACAATTAAGATGCCTGGTTGTAGTATATATATGTATATGGAATTTTCATTGCTATTTAGGAAAATAATTACACCTATTGTAATAAAGAACAAAAAGGATTTAAAAAAAAATTTGACATTGAATCATTCTAATGTTCTACTATTATTTTCCTACTAGTCCGAGTTACTTGTTTGCTACATTAATATTGTATTGAAATAGAGTAAGTTTGGGGGGTTATATTTTTAGTATGAATTTTAAATCTGTATGAGCAAAATATTTAGAACTGTGATGTTTTACTGTGTAAAAGAATATAATTACAGATAATGGTTGATTAATAGGCACAAATAACTAAATAATCTCAAATAGTATACATACATACAATTACCCCGATTTAAGTTTAAATCAAAGGACACCAATTCTCAAATATAAAACTGTAGTATTTTTGTAAAAAAAAATTACTATTAAAGTAAATATTTACATCCAAGAAAAGGTGTTTCATGGTGGGGAGGAGGGGTTCTGCCTTACATGATGTATCTCTGTACTATTTAATTTTTTTCAATAAGAATGTGTTCTTTTATTACTTATCTAACTTCTTTAAAGTTTTAAATAAAGCAGTCATATAATTCCATTACAGGGAATTTAGGAAATAAAGAAAAATCCTTTCTAATCTTATCACTAATTCCCCCCAGCTCATCATTAATACTTATCATTAGCATTTTGGTCCTTTTTTTTTTTTTTTTTTAATTTAAATATATGTTAACCATTCTCTTTATGATTTCAGGAAATTAAATGAAGTTAGCAGAGTAAATTAAATGCACATGCATTACCTGATGTTTTCCCATAATGTCCTTCCAACAATTTGATTGGACAAGACCCCCCAGCTCTTGGGTCAGTGAGAGTGTACATGTGTTGTCCATGCAACTTAAGAAAATCAGATTCAAACTGAAAACACCACAGCATTAAATATATATATATATATATATATATATATATATATATATATATGTAAATAGAACTGAGCAGAGTCTTGTTTCTTAGTATGTCATTTATTCCACATATCTTGCATTATTTATAAATCAAGTTAAAGTAAAACCACCCTTGTAATTTCACATGCATCCTATGTCCTTGGTTCTACCTTCTCAGTGTTGCTTAACTTGGGCATAAAGGTGAACTTTTAAAATTTATGTTCCTAATGTGAACAGAAGAGGTTACTTTATACCTCCTCACACACGTGCACCTGTCTTTTACAGAGATAAGGAGGATATTTGTTTAATTCTGAAAGATGAGCAGTGACATAATTAAGTGCCTCTTCTGATGGATGACGCGGCCGTGGATTCTGCCTTCTTCTTACCCTGCCAATGGCTTCTCCCTGCAGCTGACTCTCAAATGTCTTAGTCTCTGACTGTTAATAATTAATGGGGACTGTTAGTGTGTGATGGGATGTGAAACTGCCTTATTCACATGTATAACCACTTACACACTAAGCCCTTTTTTGATACCCCTTTCCAAAAATGCATAGCCAAAAAAAAAAAAAACACCAGTAATCTCCATTCAGACACAGCAGTCTTGTATTGGTGTTTCAGGAAGGATGCAGATTGTGCGTGACACTCATGAAATCCACTTAACGTGGCTTTTCAGAATGGTTGCCTTTGAAATACTCATGGCTTAGAGTAAGCTGTAAAGACCCTGGATGGTATCAAGGGGCTTCACTGTAAGCAACTTGTCTTTCCCTTTTTCCAGAGCAGGATTTTTCTGGGCTGGTGGTGGAGCTCGTTCAGTATGCCATATGGCAGGCCTTCCATTTAGGATATGTTATTCTGATTCACTTCTCCCAATATTTTGTTATGAAAAATTCCAAACATACAGTGAAACTGAAAGAACTGAACCATGTGCATCCATATACCCACCACCTAGATTTTACCATTAACATTTTCTAAAATTGCTCTCATTTCTATCTGTTCTTCTATCCATCCATCAATCCATTATTTTTAATGCATTTCAAAGTAAATTGGAAATATCTGTACTTTTCACCCTCAAGTGCTTCAGTATTCATACTGTTGACTATAGTTCAATATTATTTATAATATTTTAGGTAAAATTTATATAAAGTAAAATGCACATACCTTCATTAGACTATTCGATAAGTTTTGACAAATACCAACACCTGTGTACTAAAAACATCATCAAGATAAAGAACCATCACCCAAACAATTTCCTCATGCCCCTCCACTGGTAAACTTCATGGCTGTCCCCACCCTCAGGAACCACTGTTCTGATTTTTTTCCCACCACTGATTAGAACAGAATATAAATGGGATCATTTTGTGCAGTCATTCTTTCACTCGGCATTGTGTTTTGAGATTCCCATCAATCATTTCATGGATCAGTAATTTATTCCTTTTGATTGCTGAGTAGTTACTATACCACAGTAGTTATTTATTCATTCTCCTGTTGTTGGACACCTTTGCTATTTACAGTTTGGAAACACCATGAATAAAGTTGCCATGAACATTCTTGGATATATTTTTTACACATATTGTTCTTGGGTAAATACCTAAGAATAGAATAAATGAGTCATAGGGTAGGTATATACTTAGTTTTGTAAGGAACCACCAGACTTGTTTCCAAAGTGGTTGTACCATTTTAGACACAACCAATAAGGTATGAATGTTCTCGTTGCTCCATATCCTCACCAAGTATTGTTAGTATTTTAGTGATTTTGGTGGGAGTGTAGTGGTGTTTAACTTGCATTTCCCTAATGACTAATTATACTGAGCTTTTAGAATATCTTCTGCTGTTCAAATCTTTGCTCATTTTTACCTGGATTGTTTGTCCTTTATTATCGACTTATAGGAGTTCTTTCTTTTTTTTTTTTTTTTTTACATCTTTATTGGAGTATAATTCTCCACAATGGTGTGCTAGTTTCTGCATTACAACAAAATGAATCAGCTATACATATACATACGCCCCTTCCCTCTTGCATCTCCCTCCCTCCCACTCTCCCCATCCCACCCCCCCAGGCGGTCACAAAGCACCGAGCAGATCTCCCTGTGCTATGCGGCTGCTTCCCACTAGCTATCTATTTTACGTTTGGTAGTGTATATATGTCCACGCCACTCTCTCGCTTTGTCACAGATTACCCCTCACCTTTCCCATAACCCCAAGTCCACTCTCTAGTAGGTCTGTGTCTTTATTCCTGTCTTACCCCTAGGTTCTTCATGACATTTTTTTTTCTTAAATTCCATATATATGTGTTAGCATACGCTATTTGTCTTTCTCTTTCTGACTTACTTCACTCTGTATGACAGACTCTAGGTCCATCCACCTCATTACAAATAGCTCAATTTCGTTTCTTATTATGGCTGAGTAATAGTCCATTGTATATATGTGCCACATAGTCTTTATTCATTCATTCAGTGATGGACACTTAGGTTGTTTCCACCTCCAAGCTATTGTAAATAGAGCTGCAATGAACATTCTGGTACATGACTCTTTTTGAATTATGGTTTTCTCAGGGTATATGCCCAGTAGTGGGATTGGTGGGTCGTATGGCAGTTCTATTTGTAGTTTTTTGAAGGAACCTCCATACTGTTCTCCATAGTGGCTGTACCAATTCACATTCTCACCAACAGTGCAAGAGTGTTCCCTTTTCTCCACACCCTCTCCAGCATTTATTGTTTGTAGATTTTTTGATGATGGCCATTCTGATTGGTGTGAGATGATATCTCATTGTAGCTTTGATTTGCATTTCTCTAATGATTAATCATGTTGAGCACTCTTTCATGTGTTTGTTGGCAATCTGTTTATCTTCTTTGGAGAAATGTCTATTTAGGTCTTCTGCCCATTTTTGGATTGGGTTGTTTGTTTTTTTGTTATTGAGCTGCATGAGCTGCTTATAAATTTTGGAGATTAATCCTTTGTCAGTCGCTTCATTTGCAAATATTTTCTCCCATTCTAGGGCTGTCTTTTGGTCTTGTTTATGGTTTCCTTTGCTGTGCAAAAGCTTTGAAGTTTCATTAGGTCCCATTTGTTTATTTTTGTTTTTATTTCCATTTCTCTAGGAGATGGGTCAAAAAGGATCTTGCTGTGATTTATGTCATAGAGTGTTCTGCCTATGTTTTCCTCTAAGAGTTTGATAGTTTCTGGCCTTACATTTAGGTCTTTAATCCATTTTGAGCTTATTTTTGTGTATGGTGTTAGGGAGTGATCTAATCTCATACTTTTACATGTACCTGTCCAGTTTTCCCAGCACCACTTATTGAAGAGGCTGTCCTTTCTCCACTGTACATTCCTGCCTCCTTTATCAAAGATAAGGTGACCATATGTGCGTGGGTTTATCTCTGGGCTTTCTATCCTGTTCCATTGATCTATCTTTCTGTTTTCCTGCCAGTACCATACTGTCTTGATTACTGTAGCTTTGCAGTACAGTCTGAAGTCAGGGAGCCTGATTCCTCCAGCTCTGTTATTCTTTCTCAAGATTGCTTTGGCTATTCGAGGTCTTTGGTGTTTCCTTACAAATTGTGAAATTTTTTGTTCTAGTTCTGTGAAAAATGCCAGTGGTGGTTTGATAGGGATTGCATTGAATCTGTAGATTGCTTTGGGTAGTAGAGTCATTTTTACAATTCTTTCATTTTTACAATTCTTGATTCTTCCAATCCAAGAACATGGTATATCTCTCCATCTATTTGTATCATCTTTAATTTCTTTCATCAATGTCTTATAATTTTCTGCATACAGGTCTTTTGTCTCCTTAGGTAGGTTTATTCCTAGATATTTTATTCTTTTTGTTGCAGTGGTAAATGGGAGTGTTTTCTTGATTTCACTTTCAGATTTTTCATCATTAGTGTATAGGAATGCCAGAGATTTCTGTGCATTAATTTTGTATATGCTACTTTACCACATTCATGGATTAGCTCTAGTAGTTTTCTGATGGCATCTTTAGGATTGTCTATGTATAGTATCATGTCATCTGCAAACAGTGACAGCTTTACTTCTTCTTTTCTGATTCGGATTTCTTTTTTCCTTTTCTTCTTCTCTGATTGCTGTGGCTAAAACTTCCAAAACTATGTTGAATAAGAGTGGTGAGAGTGGGCAACCTTGTCTTGTTCCTGACCTTAGTGGAAATGCTTTCAGTTTTTCGCCATTGAGGATGATGTTGGCTGTGGGCTTGTCATATACGGCCTTTATTATATTGAGGAAAGTTCCCTCTACACCTACTTTCTGCAGGGTTTTTATCATAAATGGGTGTTGAATTTTGTCAAAAGCTTTCTCTGCATCTATTGAGATGATCATATGGTTTTTCTCCTTCAATTTGTTAATATGGTTAATCACATTGATAGATTTGCGTATATTGAAGAATCCTTGCATTCCTGGAATAAACCCCACTTGATCATGGTGTATGATCCTTTTAATGTGCTGTTGGATTCTGTTTGCTAGTATTTTGTTGAGGATTTTTGCATCTATGTTCATCAGTGATATTGGCCTGTAGTTTTCTTTCTTTGTGACATCCTTGTCTGGTTTTGGTATCAAGGTGATGGTGGCCTCGTAGAATGAGTTTGGGAGTGTTCCTCCCTCTGCTATATTTTGGAAGAGTTTGAGAAGGATAGGTGTTAGCTCTTCTCTAAATGTTTGATAGAATTCACCTTTGAAGCCATCTGGTCCTGGGCTTTTGTTTGTTGGAAGATTTTTAATCACCGTTTCAATTTCAGTGCTTGTGATTGGTCTGCTCATATTTTCTATTTCTTCCTGGTTCACTCTCAGCGGGTTATGCATTTCTAATAATTTGTCCATTTATTCCAGGTTGTCCATATTATTGGCATAGAGTTGCTTGCATTAGTCTCTCATGATCTTTTGTATTTCTGCAGTGTCAGTTTTTACTTCTCCTTTTTCATTTCTAATTCTATTGATTTGAGTCTTCTCCCTTTTTTTCTTGTTGAGTTTGGCTAGTGGTTTATCCATTTTGTTTATCTTCTCAAAGAACCAGCTTTCTGTTTTACTGATCTTTGCTATCGTTGCCTTCATTTCTTTTTCATTTATTTCTGACCTGGTTTTTATGATTTCTTTCCTTCTGCTAACTTTGGGGTATTTTGTTCTTCTTTCTCTAATTGCTTTAGGTGCAGGGTTAGGTTGTTTATTTGAGATGTTTCCTGTTTCTTAAGGTAGGATTGTATTGCTATAAACTTCCTTCTTAGGACTGCTTTTGCTGCATCCCATAGGTTTAGGGTCATCATGTCTCCATTGTCATTTGTTTCTAGGTATTTTTTTATTTCCTCTTTGATTTCTTCAGTGTTCACTTCATTATTAAGTAGTGTATTGATCAGCCTCCATGTGTTTGTATTTTTTACAGATCTTTTCCTGTAATTAATATCTAGTCTCATAGCGTTGTGGTCAGAAAAGATACTTGATACAATTTCAACTTTCTTAAATTTACCAAGGCTTGATTTGTGACCCAAGTTATGCTCTATCCTGGAGAATGTTCCATGAGCACTTGAGAAAAATATGTATTCTGTTATTTTTGGATGGAATGTCCTATAAGTATCAATTAAGTCCATCTTGTTTAATGTATCATTTAAAGCTTGTGTTTCCTTATTTATTTTCATTTTGGATGATCTGTCCATTGGTGAAAGTGGGGTGTTAAAGTCCCCTACTATGAATGTGTTACTGTCAATTTCCCCTTTTATGGCTGTTAGTATTTGCCTTATGTATTGAGGTGCTCCTATTTTGGGTGCATAAATATTTATAATTGTTATATCTTCTTCTTGGATCGATCCCTTGATCATTATGTAGTGTCCTTCTTTGTCTCTTCTAATAGTCTTTATTTTAAAGTCTACTTTGTCTGATATGAGAATTGCTACTCCAGCTTTCTTTTGGTTTCCATTTGCATGGAATATCTTTTTCCATCCCCTTACTTTCAGTCTGTATGTGTCTCTAGGTCTGAAGTGGGTCTCTTGTAGACAGCATATATATGGGTCTTGTTTTGGTATCCATTCAGCCAATCTGTGTCTTTTGGTGGGAGTCCATTTACATTTAAGGTAATTATCAATATGTACGTTCCTATTCCTATTTTCTTAACTTTTTCGGTTCGTTATTGTAGATCTTTTCCTTCTCTTGTGTTTCTTGCCTAGAGAAGTTCCTTTAGCATTTGTTGTAAAGCTGGATTGGTGGTGCTGAACTCTCTCAGCTTTTGCTTGTCTGTAAAGGTTTTAATTTCTCCATCAAATCTGAATGAGATCCTTGCTGGGTAGAGTAATCTTGGTTGCAGGTTTTTCTCCTTCGTCCCTCTACATATGTCCTGCCAGTCCCTTCTGGCTTGCAGAGTTTCTGCTGAAAGATCAGCTGTTAACCTTATGGGGATTCCCTTGTGTGTTATTTGTTGTTTTTCCCTTCCTGCTTTTAATATGTTTTCTTTGTATTTAATTTTTAACAGTTTGACTAATATGTGTCTTGGCATATTTCTCCTTGGGTTTATTCTGTATGGGACTCTCTGTGCTTCCTGGATTTGATTACTTATTTCCTTTCCCATATTAGGGAAGTTTTCAACTATAATCTCTTCAAGTATTTTCTCAGTCCCTTTCTTTTTCTCTTCTTCTTCTGGAACCCCTATAATTCGAATGTTGGTGCGTTTAATGTTGTCCCAGAGGTCTCTGAGATTGTCCTCAGTTCTTATCATTCTTTTTTCTTTATTCTGCTCTGCAGTAGTTATTTCCACTATTTTATCTTCAAGGTCACTTATCTGTTCTTCTGCATCATTTATTCTGCTATTGATCCCATCTAGAGTATTTTTAATTTCATTTATTGTGTTGTTCATCGTTGCTTGTTTCATCTTTAGTTCTTCTAGGTCCTTGTTAAATGTTTCTTGCATTTTGTCTGTTCTATTTCCACGATTTTGGATCATCTTTACTATCATTATTCTGAATTCTTTTTCAGGTAGACTGCCTATTTCCTCTTCATTTGCTAGGTCTGGTGGGTTTTTATCTTGTTCCTTCATCTGCTGTGTGTTTTTTTGTCTTCTCATTTCGTTTACCTTACTGTGTTTGGGGTCTCCTTTTTGTAGGCTGCAGGTTCATAGTTCCTGTTGTTTTTGGTATCTGTCCCCAGTGGCTAAAGTTGGTTCTTTGGGTTGTGTAGGCTTCCTGGTGAGGGGACTAGTGCCTGTGTTCTGGTGGATGAGGCTGGATCTTGTCTTTCGGGTGGGCAGGTCCACGTCTGGTGTGTTTTGGGGTGTCTGTGGACTTATTATGATTTTAGGCAGCCTCTCTGCTAATGGGTGGGGTTGTGTTCCTGTCTTGCTAATTGTTTGGCATAGGGTGTCCCACACTGTAGCTTGCTGGTCGTTGAGTGAAGCTGGGTGCTGGTGTTGAGATAGAGAACTCTGGGAGATTTTCGCCATTTGATATTATGTGGAGCTGGCTGTTCTCTTGTGGACCAGTGTCCTGAAGTTGGCTCTCCCACCTCAGAGGCACAGCACTGACTCCTGGCTGCAGCACCAAGAGCCTTTCATCCACACAGCTGAGAATAAAAGGGAAAAAAAGTAGAAAGAAAGAAAGAAAGAAAGGGAAAGAAAGAAAGAAAGAAAAAGAAGGGAGGGAGGGAGGAAGGAAAGAAAGAGAAGGAAGGAAGGAAGAATGGAGGGAGGGAGGAAGGAAGGAAGGAAGGAGGGAAGGAAGGAAAAGAAGAAAATATAAAATAAAATAAAGTAAGATAAAATAAAGTTATTAAAATAAAAAATTATTAAGAAAAAATATTTTTTTAAGAAAAAAAAATGGACGGATAGAAGCCTAGGACAAATGGTGGAAGCAAAGCTATACAGACAAAATCTCACACAGAAGCATACACATACACACTCACAAAAAGAGGAAAAGGGGAAAAAATAATAAATCTTGCTCTCAAAGTCCACCTCCTCAATTTGGGATGATTCTTTGTCTATTCATGTATTCCACAGATGCAGGGTACATCAAGTTGGTTGTGGAGCTTTAATCCGCTGCTTCTGCGGCTGCTGGGCGAGATTTCCCTTTCTCTTCGTTGTTCTCAGAGCTCCTGGGTCTCAGTTTTGGATTTGGCCCCACCCCTGCGAATAGGTCGCCGGAGGGCGTCTGTTCTTCGCTCAGACAGGATGGGGTTAAAGGAGCAGCTGCTTCGGGGACTCTGGCTTACTCAGGCTCGGGGGAGGGAGGGGTACGGAGTGCGGGGCGAGCCTGCGGCAGCGGAGGCCGACATGACATTGCACCAGCCTGAGGCGCGCGGTGCGTTCTCCTGGGCAAGTTCTCCCTGGATCCCAGGACCCTGGCAGTGGCGAGCTGCACAGGCTCCCCAGAAGCGGGGTGTGGATAGTGACCTGTGCTTACACACTGGCTTCTTGGTTGCAGCAGCAGCAGCCTTAGTATCTCATGCCCGTCTCTGGGGTCCTCGCTTTTAGCCGCGGCTCGCGCCCGTCTCTGGAGCTCCTTTAAGCAGCGCTCTTAATCCCCTCTCCTCGCACACCAGGAAACAAAGAGGGAAGAAAAAGTCTCTTGCCTCTTCGGCAGGTCCAGACTTTTCCCCGGACTCCCTCCCGGCTAACCATGGTGCACTAACCCCCTGCAGGCTGTGTTCACGCCGCCAACCTCAGTCCTCTCCCTGTGCTCCGACGGAAGCCCGAGCCTCAGCTCCCAGCCCCTGCCCACCCCGTTGGGTGCACAGACAAGCCTCTCGGCCTGGTGAGTGCCGGTCGCCACCGATCCTCTGTGCGGGAATCTCTCCGCTTTTCCCTCCGCACCCCTTTTGCTGTGCTCTACTCCGCGGCTCCGAAGCTTCCTCCTCCGCCACCCGCAGTCTCCGCCCGCGAAGGTGCTTTCTAGTGTGAGGAAATCTTTCCTTCTTCACGGCTCCCTCCCACTGGTGCAGGTCCCGTCACTATCCTTTTGTCTCTGTTTATTCTTTTTTCTTTTGCCCTACCCAGGTACGTGGGGACTTTCTTGCCTTTTGGGACGTCTGAGGTCTTCTGCCAAAGTTCAGTAGGTGTTCTTTAGGAGTTGTTCCACGTGTAGATGTATTTCTGGTGTATCTGTGGGGAGGAAAGTGATCTCCACGTCTTACTCTTCCGTCATCTTCCCGTAGGTACGATGATTTCACGTGGCTGTAGGTAAGAGGCCTCAGTTCCTTGCCACGTGGATCTCTCCTTAGGGCTGCTTGATTGTCCTCCTGACATAGCAGCTGGCTTACCCCAGGATGAGTGATCCGGCCGGCCGTCCCCACGACTGTTGCGGCTTCGGGCACTGAGGCCCCTCCAGAGCTGGCAGCGTCAGTGAGGCCACCCTCCCCTCGGGCTCTGGGGCAGTTCCGTGACGGCGGAGGGAAAAGACCCCGAGCCGGGAGTTCCAGCTCTGCCAGCAGTTCTTTCTATTTTCTGAATACCATTCCTTTTTTGGATATATGTTTTGCAACTATTTTCTTCCAGTATGTAACTTGCCTACTCATTTTCAAATAGTAAATAATTTTTAAATGGTAGATCAACCTTTTGATGAGGAGTTTTAAGTTTTGTTAAAGTCTAATTTAGGAATTTTTTTCTTTTCATGGTTATTACTTTCTGTGTCCCATCTAAGGAAGCTTTGCCTACTCTCAAGTCATAAAAATATTCTCCTGTGATTTTTTTTCCTAGAAGCGCTACAATTTTAACCTTTATGTTTAAATCCATGATCCATCTCAAAGTAATTTTTGTGTGTGGTGAGAAGTAGGGGTCCGAGTCTCTTTTTATTCAATGGATGTGCAGTTGTTCCAGCACCACTTATTGAAAAGATTTTTGCATTTCTCATTGTGTTAGCACCCTTTATCAAAAATTAATTGGGTGTACAAGTATGGGTCTATTTCTCAACTTTCTATTCTGTTCCATGGATCTATTACCACACTGCCTTGATTATTATAGAGTTATAGTAAGACTTGAAATCAGGTAGTATATGTCATCCAACTCTTCTTTTTCAAGATTGCTTGGGATATTATAAATCCTTTGAATTTTCATACAAATTTGAGGATCAGATTGTTAATTTTTACCCCCAAAAAAGCCTATTGGAATTATGGTAGGGATTACATTGAATCTATAGATAAAATTGGGGTAAATTAACATCTTAACAATATTGATTCTTCTAATCCATGAACATGAGACTTCTTTCCATTTATATAGGTCTTGTTTAATTTCTCTCAGCAGTGTTTTATAGCTTTCAGGGTATAGATCTTGTCCATCTTTTAAAAAATTTATTTCTAAGCATGTAATTTTTATGCTATTGAAAATAAATATAAAAAAAAATTTTTCCAAATGTTAGCTGCTATAATGAGATTTGCTTTTGTAATGTCAATATTTGGAAGCCAACCTTCCTCAGCATTTACATTTTTACATTTATAAAAACCTGTTTTTTAATCCCTTCAAAGAGGTAGCAAAGAGATGGAGTGGGTTTAGCCCCAGCCTGAGAGCTCGTGAACCAAACTTCAGTCCCAGTTTACCTCTTACAAGCTGTGAACTTGGCCAAGAATGATAGAATTCTGTCCCCATTTCTGCTGTCACTCAACACAATCAAAGTTTAACTCCTCATTCATTGTAGTCTTTTCTGTAATATCTGTAGAGATAAAACTTTTAACTCTGGTTCCCTAACACATTTGAAAATCTGGTAGAAGCCTTGAATTTTCTCGCCAGAGAAATGTATATACACACACACACACAGAATTCTGTGTGCAACTTTAGGATGTGCAGGAAGTCTCTGAAGCCTTTTGGGATCCACAGACCTTCTAATTATGAAGCGTTCTAGAGTGGGAACTCTAAGGGCTGCCTGCTTTCACTTCTGCGTCTTCAGACCCAGCACAGTATGGAATGACGGCTGCCATTCTAAGTCCCATGCCTTTGTGGAGTTTTCTAGGCAGAGAGAGTCTAGATTTCCACACCCACAGGATTTGACCTGCCTTTCTTCCTCCACTAGATACCATATCCCTCTGAGGGATATAGCAGTGGGACAGTTTGGCAGGCTACTAGCTCTCCCACCAAAGCCCTTGCTTCTCTGTTGCTGTTGGTAAGGTCAGCCTGGCAATTTCCTGCCAGGCAGCTGCCCCGGGTGCCCTGGACCCACTCGCTCCAGGCCATCGTCTAGCTGCAGAATCTTCCCCGAGCTGTGTTCAGCTTCCCCGTGCCTTCACAGATGGCCCCATGCAGGAAGAGCCTCCAGCAGAGTGCAGGTGCCAAAGTCTGCTATACTTGGTGACATTGGCAGCATTTCAGGGCAACCCCTTTCTCTTGCTAAAGCCTCCAGATTTATGTCTTGGAGAGCACATCCCACTCTCTGATGATTCCTAAGAGCAGCGCTGGCAGTGGAGGTCATGCTGTGTGTGTGCTTTTGTCCACCCAGGTGCCGGGGATATGGGCAGCAAACTATCCGTGCCAGGTGGCGACCCCACAGCACGGAGCCCCAGGACGGAAGGCATTCATGCCGCATACAAGCGAGGAGACGCCAGCAGAGCCCAGCACCTGCTCAGAGAAGCTTGTGATGAGAGCACGTCCCAGCTGGAAAAGGTTAGGTCAACTCTGGCCAGAGCTGGGGACCCAGGTTGGGTGAAGGTTACCACTAAAGTTGTTTTCTTGTTATCATTATAATCATAATGAGGATTTCTATTGTGTTCTGAATCCCTTGTTTCTCATGTAAACTTACGGGTGCCAGTCCTTTCGAGTGGACTTCTCAGCCTGTCATCACCTAAGCACACTGCTCCTGCCTTCCCAGGGGACCCGGAGGGGGTCACAGAAATATAAAGGACAAAATGGCAATCTGAAGGTTTAACTTAATATATTCTTTTACACTTTTTTCCACTATAAAAATAGTACATGCTCAAAAAAGAAAATTTTTTAAATATATAAAAGTAAAGAAAAAAAGAACAAAAAAGTAATCATATTCCTAATCCATCCAAACAATCCCACTTAGCATTTTTGCTATACTCTCTTCCAGGCTGCTGATCTGAACATTCATTTTGTCGTTGTTATTGTTTCTAATATAGATACAATTCTATTTATGTATAGTTTTGCATACTGCTTTTTCTCACATAATATTATATGAATAATTTTCTGTATAAGTTCCTTATGGGCGTCACCTTCCATGGCTACATGACATTCCATCTAGTAGAGACAGTGTCACTTACCTGGCTATTCCTTTTGGTTAGATATTTGTATTGTTTCTAATTTTTTACTACTATAAATCATGCTGTATTGAATGTTTTTTGCCTAATCCTTTTCTTATTGTCAATATATTTTCTCAGCCTAGGTTAACAGGAATTGAGAATATGGGTGTGAGCAATTTTTAAATTTTGAAACACATGCGAAACTTTTCCAAAAAGCTTGTAGAGATCAACCATCTTGCCCACCTACAGCATGAAAGACCATTGCCACATTCTGGTCCTTGTGGGAAATTCTTATTGGCTGTTAACCATGGAAGCACTTTACTGATGCAATACTTTGATTAGCACAGGTTTAATGTCTCCATATAATTAATAGTTGGAAATAATTACTAAACCTGTTCTCAAAATTGTAAGAGAATTTTGGGGGGGAAATTGGCAAGTACATGTGCTTGAGAATTATTGAGGGGAGGGCATTTTTAATTCCTTCTATTATGAATTCACATCATATATGGCCAAAGGCCTCTCTTCTTATGGGGAGAACTGGGATGCACACATGAGCAGGTCAGACTTGTTGGCAGCCTTGGGTTGACACTGGGTGGCCTCCCACAAGGAGGGCTGTTCAGCAGACAGCCTGGAGTCTGTGCCTCCCTCTGCCCGTGTCAGTAGTCTGCCCTGGTTGTGATATCACGCCCATGCATTCATGGGTTGGCCCACTCACAAATTCGTTAGCATGGCTGCCCTCTGTGAGCTGGGTTCCTTATACCCACTTCCCTCAATGCCTGACATGAAGGAGATTAAGGGGAGTTGTAATGATCCCCATTTTATTATGAGGGAACTGGAGTACAGTGCTGTCAAGGCAGTTGTCCAAAGACACATAGGTGGTAAGTGTCAGAGCCAGGATTCAACATGGCATGTCCATTTGGCACCAACATCAGTGTCCTGTGCCTGACTCTTCAGTGGAGAACCAGCATGACACTGGACTGAGGAACCCACAGTCTAGCAGAGGAGCCAGACATGGGGGTGGGTACACACAAATACAAGATGGCTTTTGGGGGACAATGGAATAGTCTAGCTCTTGCTGGTGGTGATTGTGATTGAGTTATACCTAGTCAAAATTCATCAAAGTGCACTAAAAAGGGTGAATTTACTATGTATAAATTATATCTTAAGAAACCTGACTTTAAAGCAATACAGGAGAGCATGTGTTCAGGGTCAAATGACCTGTGTGGCAGGTCATTTGAAGTGTCCATTCAAGGTACTGCAGCCTCGGTGAGAGAGCCGAAAAGGCTTTAGCTATGCAGAGACGGTGACAGAGGCCTCCCAGTGCAGGGGACACTGTGAGCAAGGAGATGGGGCATGTGCTGACCTTTGACTGAGAAAAAGACCAGGCTTCCTGTGAGAAGAGGGCTCTCAGAGGCACAAACCTAAGGCACAGGACAGCAGCCCTGGCTTGCACATTCAAACAACATGAAGAATTTTGATACCTGCCTGAGATATCTTTCATGACGCTGTTCCAAAGAAATAGAATATGAGACATCTATAAAGACCAAATTTTCTAGTAGTCACATTTAAAAAAGTAAACAGAAACAGGTAGAATTTTAATAATCTATTTTATTTAACCAGCATATATTAAAGATCATCATTTCAACATGTAATCAGTATAAAAATTATTGACAAGATAGTTTACCCTTTTCGTACTAGGTCTTTGAAATCCCATGTGATTTTACACTTTCAGCACATCTCACTTTGCATGAGCCACATTTCAAGCCTCGTCAGCCACATGTGGCTGGTGCTGCCATCCTGGGCAGGACAGCTCCAATCTTGCCCATGGACTTCGTGAAGCATTTAGAGTCAGTTTTCTTGGCAGTTCCCAACAGCACTCGTCTTGCTGACATCCTGCCTCTGTTCTGTTTTGACCAGGGCCAGCTCCTGAGCATCTCTGCGGCCTATGGGGATCTGGAGACCGTCCGGTATCTTCTCACTGAGAGACTGGTGGAGCTGCCAACAGAGCCCACCGACGACAACCCAGCCGTGGTGGCAGCACAGTTTGGACACACTGATGTCGTGCAGGAATTACTCGAGTCTTTGCCAGGTAAATCCCAGAGCATGAGCTCTTCACCACCTCTCAGGGACCCTCTTTTCTTAGGAACCAGGCAGGTATTTGGGGGGGCTGCACTTCAAAATGTTTATGTCTTCACACTGTTTACCAGTCATGAGATCCAGGAATCTGGGAGTATTCTTTAAAGCAGTTTTAGGTTCACAGAAGAACTGATGAACAAGTACCGAGAATTCTCATATACCACCTCCCACAGTTTCCCTATTATTTGTGTTTTGTGTGAGAGTGGTACAGTTGTTAAAATTGATGAACCAACCAATATTGACACATTATTACTAATTGAAGCCCATAGTTGACATTAGGGTTGTATATCTATGGCTTTTGACAAATGTGTAATGACATATTTCCACCATTACTCTATCATACAGAATTGTTTCACTGCCCTAATAATCATCTGTGTTCCACCTATTCATCCCTCTCTCTCCCAACCCCTGGCAGCCACTGATCTCTTTACTGTCTCCATAGTTTTGCCTTTTCCAGAATGACATATAGTTGGATTCATACAGTACGTAGCCTTTTCAGATTGACTACTTCCACTTAGCAATATGCATTCAAGTTTCCTCCATGTCTTTTCATGGCTTGAGAGCTCGTATATATATTTTTTTATTGCTGAATAACATTACATTGTCTGGATGTACCATGCTATGTTGCTTTTTTTAATAACAAGTTAATTTTTTCTCTGGTGGACTCAAGGTGTCCTGGTCTCCTTTGATTTCCCATGATGGCCTTGGATCTGTGACACTGTCCAGGCATCACTACAGCTATAGGCTGAGACATTGCCTTAGAGTGGTCTCGGGAGTTAGGATTTTGTGAGGGAGTGGGGCCAGCTTCATGGGTATGTGACAGTGCAGTCACACAGAGCCCTGCACTTAGAAGGGCTCCACACTTGATTTAACACTCTGCAGGTGCACTCTTGAAATTTTTTTTTAAGATTTTTCTTTTTGATGTGGACCATTTTTAAAGTCTTTATTGAATTTGTTACAATATTGCTTCTGTTTTATATTTTGGTTTTTTGGCCACGAGGCATGTGGGATCTTAGCTCCCCAACCAGGGATCAAACCCACACCCCCTGCATTGGAAGGCAAAGTCTTAACCACTGGACTGCCAGGGAAATCCCAGGCCTCTTGAAATTTTTAATAATTTTTAAAAAAGGGACCCCATTTTTTTTGTTTTTTCTGGCTACATTGGGTCTTCATTGTTGCTCACAGGCTTTCTCTAGTTGTGGCGAGCGGGGGCTATTCTTCATTGTGGTGCATGGGCTTTTCATTGCAGTGGCTTCTCTTGTTGCAGTGCATGGGCTCTAGGCACGCGGGTTTCAGTAGTTGCAGCATGCGGGCTCAGTAGTTGCGGCACGCGGGCCCTAGAGCACATGGGCTTCAGTAGTTGCGGCATGTGGGCTCTGTAGTTGCGGCGCATGGGCTCTAGGGCATGTGGGCTTCAGTAGTTGTGGCGTGCAGGCTCAGTAGTTGTGGCTTGCAGGCTCTAGAGCGCAGGCTCAGTAGTTGTGGCGCACGGGCTTAGTTGCTCCACGGCATGTGGGATCTTCCAGGACCAAGGATCGGACCCGTGTCCCCTGCGTTGGCAGGTGGATTCTTAACCACTGCACCACCAGGGAAGTCCAAGGGATCCCATTTTTAAGTTTTTCATGGGGCCCCACAATTATGCAGTACTACAGTTAGGGGGTGTCCAGCTATGTGCTTTGAGGTAGATTTGTGCTCAGATTTGGTTCCAAGCTGGCATGCCTCTCCTGTGGCTGGAAGGAGAATGAGTTTATGAACAGAAATCAGGGCACCGTTAGGGCCCATAGATGCTGTTTGGGTCGAGCAAGGTGTAGGAGGGCAGGAAGGAGCCCCCAAGGAGCCAAAGCTGATTCCCTCACCTCAGGGATCTCCAAGAGTAGCTCTGTTCTAGTCCCAAAGAGTCTATGCCAGCTGACTCACTCATCTCATTGGACAACTTACATTTATTGAGCATTTTCCAAGTACTGGACACACTGCAGAACTTGATAGACACAGAGGCTTTTTAAAAAGGTGATCCCAGCCCTTTAGTAGGTCTTGGTGAAGCAGAGGAAATTGAGGCAAAAAGGTGTAACCATGCGAAGGTTGAAATATTTACACAGTGGTCTGCAAGCACACATCAGGGAATGGTCTTGTCTGGGTGCAGGCTGGAGTCTTCAGAAGGAACTGACATCTGAGCCAGGCTTTGCAGGCTAAGTAGGAGTTTACTTGGCAGACAAGCAAGGAAAGAGCCTGGTTTGCCTGCTTTTGCAGAGCAGGGAGCGTGGGTGGACCTGAGCATGGTTCTCAGCTGCTCCCAGGGGTGTCCTGTCTTTAACTCAACTCAGGACAGAGCTGCTGAGGACTGAATGAGTCCAGTGCATTGTGCTGGGCCCTGTGGGGAGTGCAGAGGTGGGCAAAACAGTTTGTGTTCTCTGGGAATTCCCAGCCTGTAGGGAAGGCAGCCACTGTCGAGAGTAAGGTAAGACAAGAGGCAGCTAGAGAATGAAGGCAGGGTTCAAGAAGAGGATGGATGAGAGGTCCATGGGGTGTGGGTACATCGTTGTGTAATTATGAACATCATTTGAAGGACATCATTATGTAATTCCTGATCTTGTAGCTGAGCAGGGCTGAAGAGAAGGAGGTGGAAAGATGGGCTCTACGAGTGTTGCTGGATTTGGGCCTCATAGAATACATGTAGGGGTATGTATGGTTAAGAGAGCACCCTTTGGTTTTAGATAAAGCAGAACTTAAGGCTTGACTTTACCATTTACCAACTGTGGGATCCTCAGCAAGTTCCCAAGTCTCCCTGAGCTTCGGTTTCCTCATATTAAAATTATGACGGTGAAATACAGGGCCTGCCTCCTAAGAATGACACACTTAACATCCTCAACAGAAGTTAGCAGCATGACGACTGCACTTCTCATAGCTAGATATCTGGTAGTAATGGAGAGGGGTAATTTGTTTTCTGTTCATATACCTCCTCCTTTGAATTGTTCATTTTAGTTATCAGTTGAGGGCAAAGAAGGGACATTTATTTAGCACCTGCTGCAGCCCAGGCATAATGCCAGGTACCTTATGTGGTGGGTTTTAATTCTTGCCTTCTCTGCCTCACCCCTATTTCCTGGTCAGTTTCCTATCACAGAGGGAGGGTCACTCTCTCCAGGCTTCAGAGCACTTTGATTTCTGAGGACTTTCCGCCTCTGGGAGTGAGACAGTGTTATGATGCAATTGGGAAGTGTCCGTGTGGAGGATGAGATCGTTTTTCCATGGCAGCTAGATCCAAAAGTCATTGCACTACTTTGAACTTGAAGATATTGTAACATTTCAGCCCACGCTCTCTCTGTTCCTTCAGTGTGTTAAGTGTTATTTTATCCTGGAATTAAGTAGGCAGTTCTTTCAGGGAGTAATTCTCTAACTTTTAGGCTGATCTATTTTTTTCATCAAAGTATTTTTTTAACTTATGAAAGTAATATATGTATATTACAGATAATTTGGAAATGCAGAAAAGTGTTATTACTCTAAGAACATAATGACATATCATAATGAGTTATGTCAGGCACTTGACAGAGGTTATGAGTCAGGCATTTGACACACACTATGTCATGTAATCCTCACATTAAACTTGGGAGGTGGGGTGTTATTATTCCCATTTTACTGATGGGTAAACTGAGTCACAGAGAGGCTAAGAAATTTGCCCAAGATGATACAGCTGAAATATTTTTTTTTAAATCTTTATTTTTGAGGTCAGATAAGTTCACTATGTTTTTTTTTTAATATTATTTATTTGGTGGCACCAGGTCTTAGTTGTCGCAAGCAGGCTCCTTAGTTGTGGCATGCAAACTCTTAGCTGCAGCACACATGTGGGATCTAGTTCCCTGACCAGAGATCGAACCCAGGCCCTCTGCATTGGGAGTGCAGAATCTTATCCACTGTGCCACCGGGGTCCCACACAGCTGAAATATTTTAATCCTAAACTTCCTATCTCCAAAACCCATATCCCTGTGTGTGATGCTGCTCTAGGGATGAGGTCAGGGCTGGGGATGAGGAAGAGAGTAAGGGGATGCTCACAATCCCACTACCCAGAGATAATTCTGCAGCACTGAAGGTAGTTCTTTCTAGTCCTATTTCCATTGTTAAGATCACACTGTTTTGAATGCTGCTTTTGAATGCTGCTTTTCCTCAATTGGTGTTATTCGATGAGCAGGTGCGTTTATAATGATGTGGGGAAATATCATATGCAATTCAGAGGGACTATTCCATAGACACTGTCAACTGGACGGAAGCAAATTTCAGCTGGAAATAGGGCCGTGATCGAAGGGGATTACAGAGCAGGAACAACCAGTCCCTTCAGCCACCCTCTCCCTTTGTCCTGTCATCCCTGCCAGGTCCCTGCAGCCCCCAGCGATTACTGAACTGGATGTTGGCCTTGGCCTGCCAGCGGGGGCACCTGGCAGTGGTGAAGCTCCTCGTCCTGACGCATGGGGCCGACCCAGAGAGCTATGCAGTCAGGAAGAATGAGTTCCCTGTCATCGTGCGCCTGCCACTCTACGCGGCCATCAAGTCAGGTGGGTCCCCAGTCAGTCTGCCCATGAAAACCATCACCCTGTCAAGATGTGGGCCCATCCTTCACACTCAACTTCTGCTCTCCAATGGCCTTTGTGGAGGTTTTCGCAACTCCATTCTTTGCTTCTTCAAAAGGTCTGCCTCTTTCCTCCTTCCCCCTACTCACTCCTGCAAGGGGATTTCAGTGACAGGGGCCAACCATGGCAAATGGGACCATATTAGGAGGCACTTCAAAGGGCAAAGCCCCACAAAAGTTCTGTCACTAACAGGAACCTTCTGGCATCAAGGGAGGTAATAGAGAAGTTCAACAGCACCAGTGCCCTTTTCATTTTTATTTCACATGTGAGTGTCTGCCCTTTGGGACAGCTGTGACACACGCTGCATCCAAATGCCCTTAGCTCTCCACTTTCTGTCCTTTAGGGAATGAAGACATTGCCATATTCCTGCTTCGGCATGGGGCCTTTTTCTGTTCCTACATCTTACTGGACAGTCCTGACCCCAGCAAATATCTCCTCAGGAAGTATTTTGTTGAAGCAAGTGCCTTGCCTAGCAGTTGTCCGGGAAAAATGGTGAGTAGTCACTGTCTGTGGATGAATGGATAAAGAAGAGGTGGTGCATATATACAGTGGAATATTTTTCAGCCATGAGAATGAAGTACATCCTTCCATTTGCAACAACATGGATGGACTTTGAGGACATTATGCTGAGTGAAAGAAGTCAGACAGAGAAAGACAAATACTGTATGTTTTCACTTACATGTGGAATCTAAAAAAGGCAAACCATAGAAACAGAGTAGATGGTTTGCCAGCGCCTGGGGGGTGGGGCAAATGGAGAGATGTTGGTCATATAGCCGAAGTGTTGGTCACTTCAGCTAGAAGTTCCAGAGATCTAATGTGCAGCACTGATTACAGCTAATAGCACTTTATTATATACGTGAAAGTTTCCAAGAGAATAAAGCTTAAATGTTCTCACCACAAAAATGAAATAGTAATTAGGTGACATAGTACAGGTGTTAGCTAAGGCTATAGGCGGTAATCATTCTGCAGTATATAAATGTATCAAATCAACAGGTCATACATCTTAGCTTATACAATGTCGTATGTCAATTATTGCTCAATAAAACTGGGGGAAAAAACACATACAGGAATTAGTTCTAGTTAGTTTACCATTTTAATAACAAAAATAATATTGCATTGTTTACATTATCTTCAACTTGACTTTTTAAATTTAGCACTCTATCACCGACTCCCCCTAGATCACTCAATGTGGCTACATCCCATTCTTTTAAATATGTGCCTTAAATCTAGAGTGAATGTAGCTTAGCTGACTCAGTCCGTTTCCTGTTGGTGGACATTTGGATTATTTCTGGTTTCACACTTTCACCAGCTTTACATGGGGATATCTATCCCCATACTTTGGCCAGCACTAGATGCCCAGGAGCCTTTTAATTTTCATCACTCTGATGGGTAAAAATGGAATCTCCATGTTTTAATGTCCACACTTCTATTCTTAATAATATTGAGCATCTTTTCATATCATCATCAATTATTTGCATTTCCCTTTATGTGAGTTGCCTGTTACAGTTTGTTGATTATTTTTCTCAAGGATTACTCACCTTTTCCTTCTCATTTTGGAGAGTCTTTTTGTATGTTAGAGATTTTAAGCCTTTGTTTATCATACATGTTGCCAATATTTTTCCCAATCCATTATTTGTCTTCTGTCTGTTATCTTTTGAGATAACAAAGATATAAGAATATATAATCAAATATGTTTGTTTTTTCCTTTATGGCATTTGGGTTATATAAGAAAGTCATTTCACCTTCGATTTTATATAAATATTCTCCTAGAGTCTTTTATACTATTTTTACTCTTTTATTTTTTATATTTTAAGCTTTAATTTTTCTTGTATTTATTTGTATATGTGGTTTGAGGGAGGGAATCTAGCATTCCTCTCTTCTAGGTGGATGATCAGTTATTCCAGCACAATTTTTAAAATAAACTTTGATTTTCCCTCTGAATTGAAATGTCACTAATGCCATTTCCCCCAATATATGCCTATATACATTTTGGGATTCTCTGCACTGGTCCACTGACCTATTAATCTGTTTCTGTTCAAATGCTATACTGTTTTGATTATAGGCATTTCATTTAAACCTTAAAACCTGTTAATGCAAGTTTTCTACTCTTTATTTGCTTTTTTCAAAAATATCTTGACTGTTATCAGACATTCGTTTTTCCATTTTGTGCATTTCCCATGGTGACTCCCATGGCAATTTGTGCTGCGTTTATGTTCTTTGGTGGGATTTTATAGTTTTCCTCATAAAGATTTCCTGAACCTATTTTGTTTATTTATTGTTGTTTTTGCCACTGTTTGAATGGAATATATATAATTCTTACCCATTTCCAGCCTAATGTTGCTGGTACGAAGGGAAGCTCTTCTGTTTATTTATTTGTTTTACCCAGTCCCCTTACCAACTTGTCTTACTAATTCTAGTTTTTAGAGGAGTTCCTTGAAACTTTTAGGTATATTATCAAGTCATCTGCAAATTTAAAGCAGGTTTGTCTTGTCTTTTCTAATATTTATTTAACTTACTTTATTTCATGGCTTACTGATTATCAGCAGAAATGTCAAAAGTTGAATCATCTGAAAAGAGCAGATGTATCTCTCTTCCTGTTTTTAAATGTCTTGGCATCAGCAGTTTATGGTCATTTGCTGTGGATTTTTGGTAAATATACTTGTTATATTTAGGTAGTTTCCATGTATTCCTTTTTGCTTAGGATTTTTATTAGGAAATGTTGCTGAATTTTGTTGGATCTCTTTATAGCAGCTATGGATATATTCACATAGCTTTTCTACTTTGTTTATGTAATGAATGATGGTGATAGATATTGACCCAATATTGAAATCTTGTAATAATGCTAATTGGTGTTTTGACGGCTGGATTTGACCTATTGTTATTTTATTTACAGTTTTTGCATCTATATTTATTGGTGAATTGATCTATAATTTTATATTTTTATTATCTTTATGAGATTTTGGTATAAGACTATGTTAGCTTTACAGAATGACTTCAGGAACTTCCCATTTTATTACAATCTGGAGAAGTTTCATAGGAATTATTTATTGTTAAAGATTGATTAGATAAAGCAGGTCTTTGTTTTGGGACTTCTTTTGAAGTCATTGATCAGTTCAGGTTGTCTGCTTTTGCTTATGTGCAGTTCAGGAGGTTATATTTTGGTAGAAAATCATCCATTTCCTTTAGATTTTTTAATTTGCCATCATAGTGTGTTACATTTACCTTTTTTGGTAATTCTTTTCTTCTATATTTGTAGTTATTATATTCCCATTTATGCTGTTGATTTATGATGTTGAACAGTTGCACTCTTTCTCTTTTGAATTTAATCAGACCAGCCAGGGATTTTTATATTCTAGTGGTCCTACCAAGGACCTAGATTTTCTTTATTTTTTTACAATTTATTTTGTTTGTTCCTTCATTCATTTTGGCTTTTATCTGTACTGAAACCTTCTTGACAACTTCTCTGAGTGTTTGGCTGATGGTGTTGTGGTCAAAGTGAGGCTCTGGCAGGAGACTTCCTGGCTCTAATCTGGACTCCAGGCCTCACTGCTCTAGGACCTCCATCTGGTTACTTACATCTCTGGGGCTTGGTTTCCTCATCTACTGATTTTTATCTAGTTTTTCATTTAATTCTAGAAGTTTTTGCTTCATACACCTGGTTTATGGCTGTATGACCCATTTTAACATATTTCATTATATCAAATATCTGCCTTAATCCTGTTGATGCTCCTATCCTTAAAATTTGGTTTGTCTGCTCTTCACATGGCCACACTGCACTTTTTTCTTTGCATCAACCTTGTTTAAGTTTCCCCAGCCTTTATTTTCAGTTTTTATTTTGTCTTAGGTGTATTTTTTGTAAACAGTATTGAGTTTTTAATCCCATCCGAGACTGTGTCTTTTGAAAGAGGAAGCCACCCAAGTCACATTTGTGTGGGACCTGTCATATTGGTTTATTCCTCCCATCTTTTTGATTATATATATTGCTATTTCCTTTTTACTTTTTTCTTATAATTGCTGGTTTCCTAGTTTCTAGAGAACACTGATATTCTATTTTCCATAACTTGTTAGCTCTCTGTGCCTTGGCTGGTCTCAGTTATAAACAGAGTTAATCATTGTATCTACCTCCAGGCCAGGTGTGCACTTAGCACAGGGCCTGGAACATAATAAGAGCTCAATAAACATTAAACATCAGCTTCATGTTGCAAAAGGAAATAAATAGTGATCATCTAACCCTTACATGTGTGTAGTGTTCAGTGTTTTTCCCAGCACTTTCTTTTCATATTTGATCCATACAACACTTTAGTAAGAATTGCAAGAAATATAATCTGTTTACCAGATGAAAGTATTGAGGTTTAGAGATATTCTGTTACTTGTCCAAGAACAGAAAATATTAAACAGTGATACTCAGACCAGAATCTGAGCCTTCTTAATTTGGGGACTTTTTCATTTCATGATTCCTGAACTGTACCTCCCAGGTCTTTCATGTAGATCAGTGGTTCTCACACTTTTCTGTAATTGGAATTCCTGGGGGCTTTTTAAAAATCCTGATGCACAGGCCATACCGTACACTAACTAAATCTGAATCTCTGGGATGGGACCCAAATCAGTAGTTTTAAAAACTCCCCAGATGATTCTAATGTGTACCCAGTGACTTGCATTTTCTTGGCTTAAGGTTAAAACCAGAAATGGTTGACATCTGTGTCTGTGATCTTTTCTACGGGTAACTCCTGCTAATTTGCCAAGATAGGGATAGAGCATGGAAGTGATTATTGCATTCTGCAAAGGAGAAGACAAAGAAAAGAAAATGTTGCTTTTCTTCTCCTTTGCCCTTTTGGGTAGAATTGGAAGAGAAAATAAAATTACAGTGCAGCCTGAGTCATAAAGACTCCTTGGGCTTCCCCAAAGCAGGTGGTATTTTTTTTTTTTATTCAAGTGAATTTCAGACTCAAGGGCCTTGCAGTGTGTGCAGCCAGTGTGTGCAGTGTGTGCAGCCAGTGTGTCTGGCTGCCATGATCTCTAACCTGTGACAACACTTTCCTTCTGTGCTGCCAGCAGAAGAGAGGGGGTTAGCACGGAGGGGTCCAGTGTCAGGAACGATGACTCAGAAACCAGAGGTAAGTGCTTCGACCTTCCCAGGTGTGCAGTGGAGTTGAACTGGCATTTTTTGTTCAGAATATTAGACAAGGGCAGGCACTGAAAGGGTGCTTTGCTGCCATGTGTTCACAGCCTGAAAACTCCCTTGCCTGCTGGCATTCATGGCAGTGACCTTGCTGAAGCAGTCATCTTGTTTTTTTCTGTATTTGTGTTCTGCCTCCCCAACTAGCTAGTTGATATTTTTTAATGTAATTGCTGCCTCTGTGGAACCCATGGCTAGTCGAGGTTCACCACGCCTCTGTGTCAGGCACAGCCTAGTTCTCAGGCTGCCAGAACCTGCCTCTGCTGGCAAACGGGGAATGGCTGAGAAGCCCACGTTGATTTTCCACTGGCAGCAGGCGGGCTGCTCAGTTAGGTTTTGATGGTGTTTGGAAAGGAAAGTCTGAGAGCCCACCCCGCATGGTCTGGACACTTTTAAAAGAGCAAAAGCAAAGCCAAGTCAGACCTGGCCAAAGCTGTTCCTGGCTCTGGCTCATGGGTGCCCTTCTGGAAAACCGCCAAACCTTTGCCTGAATGTTTAATGAGTCGGCCTGTGTTCCTGGTGACTGTCCTGTCAGTGTTTGCTTTGTTGCCATGAGAAACAACACTTTGTTGCTGGCACACCCGGGAAGGAGCAGGAAAACAGAAATGCCAGGAGAGGCCTAAGCAGGGCCTGAACTAACCACGGTGTTTGTCCCATTCAGCAGTTAGAGGGGGCTGGGCGGGAGGGCACACTGGGCTGTTCTGAGTATAGGAGTAAGTCCACAAGAGCTGAAATTGATTCTGAAACTACACAGTTGGGGAATTATTAATTTTCTTTACAAGTCCCTAATGATTTCAAATCTGGCAGCAAACCTAGAGAGGGTCACTTACTACTACTACTACTACTACTACTACTACTACTACTACTACTATTGTCATTTTTGGATCAGCTCTGGCTTATGATGTACCTTAAACATTCCTAGTGACTGGCCATTCAGATGCCTGTATCTGTGCCCAAACACAAACATCCTGGCTGCACATTCTGGGAGCTGAAGCAGCCGTTCTCCATCAGCGTGATCTAGTGGGTCTGAGGATTTGCATACTTGGGATACTCAGAAAGGGCAGGCTGCAGCAAGTGTGGTTGCTCAGCCTTTGCTGGGGCCTTCATGAGCAGCTGACCAAGGGCTACTGACATTGTGAGCACTAAGGCTTCTGGGGAACATCCTTGCCCAAGGTTAGCCTAGTGTTTGGTACAAGAGTCTTATTCAAGAATTTTACACTTTCCAGAGCATTTCTACATCTGCACCTTGCACCTTCTCAGCTCCTCATGTCCCCCTCACAGCAGGTGGTACTGTCTCACAGAGCAGATGTAAGTCTCTGGGGCAGTATGGCCCCGGCAGGTGAGAGGCAGACTGGGAGCAGCCTGATTGCCTGTGGTTCGGCCTTTTCACCGCTGGCTTGTGTGAAGGGAAGAGCCTTCACCTGCCTTCTGAGAGTTATGAGATCAAACTCAGAATTATTATTATGGGCCTCTTCCATCAGCTCCACTTTTCCTGTGCCCTGAAATTTAGCCAATTATCCTACTGTTTTCTCTAGTTTCCAAATACCAAATCTTTCCCCACTCTCATGCCCCATTCATACGCTTTCTCTGTGGAATAGACTCACCACTGTGACATTGTCCACATGGTGAGTGCTTCCTAGAACTTGAGAACAGATAGCGAGGGTCACAGGGTAGAAGAGCTGAGCAGGTGCACTGTGTAACCGTTCAGGTAGGTGTTCCTGGTGGCCTGTCCCACTAGATCACCAAACATAATACAAAACAGCAGTTATACAAAACACTTACATTTGGGTTACAATGAGAAAATGATTTATAGAGATGCAGAAATACTAAAACTATTATTTGAACTTATGTGACAAACTAGAAAACACAACAAGGAAAGAATAAGAAAACATTATCAAATGTCATTGGAACTATTGGATATCAGCATAGACAAGTACATTCATAATGATATGAATAAATTCCAGACAGGTAAGAGTTAAGCACTGGAAATTCATCAGAATATACTTTCAAAAGCACATTTATTCCAGTTATAGAAGAAAATGATTCCATTTCAAAATTTTAAAGATATATAAAGATGTATAAAGACATATAGTCACAAATAAGATAAACGTTATATATATATTAAAGTTATTTATAGTAAAATATAATTTTACTATAGTATACTAATATAGTAAAATGTAATTTTTAAAGAAATTTAAAAAAGAAAAACATTAGCAGATACTTGAGAAAAAAGAATTGACAGAAACCGAAATCCAAAAAACACCATTGACTCAATTATATGTCAGTTGATAATTGAGTTTAATTCAGTCAGTGTTTATATATCACCTACTAGTTGCTTGGGACTCAGCAGTGCCCAAGCCAGAGCCACGGCCCTTGCTGTCATATCACTCACAAATACCCTTGGGTAAGAAGTTAAGAGAAACGAACAGTTAATTTACACATGAGAAAACACAGATAGTAAATCATGGCATGGAAACATATACAATCTTATTGGCAATTACAGAAATTCAAATTAAAATGACTTGAAAGTACCATCACATACCTATTAAACTCGCAAAAATAAATATAAATGCTGAGTAAGGCACTTGGCAGCGTCAAAGAGAAAGGGACACCAAAGCCTTGCTGCTGGCACTATAAATTGGTTCCATATGTGTGGAACGTAATTGGCGTCATGTGACAAAAGCTATAAAACTCTTTTCTCCCAGAGAACAGCTCTGAATTTGGTATTTCCTTTCTGAAAGATACCTCTAGGATGTAACTCAAAAGAAAAAAAAACGTAATTGCCACAACTGTACTGCTCAAAGCACTGCTATCTATAAGAGAAACTAGGAGAATAAAACCCAAATGTCCAGCAGCAGGGGGAACTCTACTGGCCATGATTACCCGCAGGGTGGATACCACACAACAGGAACAAGCGTGCCTGTCTCCTCATGCTCAGCACAGCACTGCTCCTGGACACCAACACTACCTCCACACCTCAGCTGTACACCACGTCCTCGGGAAAGCCTGCCCCAGCCCACAGTCAGGGTCACATCCCCCCTTCCATCTCTTAGAGCTTCCTGCCACTTTATTAGAGCACTTGACAGAGTTTGGGGTTGTGTGTTCTGGTGACATTCTTGTTTAATGTCAATTCCCCCATTTCACTGGAAGCTTCGTGAAAGCAGGGATTTGTCCAGCTTTGCTCACCCTGTGTTTGCCCCTCAGTGTAGGGCCTGAAACAGGATGAGGAGTTGGTTGCTTGGATGGATGGATGGATGGATGGATGGATGGATGGATGGAAAATGGGTGGGTGGTTGGACGGATGGATGGATACCTGGATGGATGCATGGATGAATAGGTGAATAGATGGATGGATACAATTTTATATATGTAGTAAACTTCCATTTACATAGGACTTCATGGCTAACAAAGTACTTTGCCAAATATTCTACTTTAATCTTCTATACAAGTCTGTGTGGTAGAAATTTTTGTCTTTATTTAAAAGTTGAGGAAACAGGGTTCTCTCAACAGTAAGTTGAACAGCTTAGTAACTGCAGAGATAGTATTTTTATTTCTTGTTTTTTTCTCTCTTGCATATTGCTATTGGCAAAATTCTTGAGTTGGAAGGGAGATTTTTTTGGTAAGTTTCCTATTTTTCAAAGGAATGACTGAAATACTACATGGAAAAAAGCACAATGTTGATTTTAAACAAACCTTCTTTATCTATTTTTAAGAATTTTAGCGAAGAAAAAGTGATAAATTTTATTAACTATGTTTTGGCATTCCGATGATTAAAAGAGGGCCACTTTTCTTTAACAAAATGTGCTGATGGTTTTCCATAAGTTACTACAAACAGTACTATTTTCTTGGTATAGATCCTCCTTGGTTGCAGAACTGAAACCTTTGAGTCCACTTGTTGATTTCCATTAGAGAAGATTTTGTTACAGTTTTTGCATCCATGTGTGTGCATGCAGTTGGCTAGAATTTTAATGGCTCTTGCAAAGTAATTGGTTTTACTCATAAAATAAAGTGAGTCTTCTGTTAAGTAACCATGTATGTAACACAGAGACTATTTGTTCTTTGAAGATTGGATTGAAAAAGAATTATATTGAATTAGGAGCCTTTGGAGAGTGATTCTTTAGTTTCCTTATTTGTTTGTCTCATATACATTATTTTGTTTTTTCTCTTATTGTGTCACTTTGAGAATTTTTTATTTTGGAATTAAATTTTGCATTTCAACATCATTATTTGGTTTGTTAGCTCTGGCTGAGGACATCTCCCACAACTTAAACATTGTTTTTCAGCAGTTGTTAGATTGTCATTTTCATTCTTAGATTATTAAGGTACTTTTATTTTTAGTCAATTGATTATCAATTTTATTATTTTCCAACAACTCTAGAATTGGTTTTATTTACCAACTTCCTTGTTTTTACTTCATTTTGGTTTTTCTATTTTTAGTCTAATTTTGTTTTCATTTCCCTGCTTTCTTTTAGCTTTCCATTCTAAGCAGGGCAGAGCTAGTTTATCATGCTTCACTTTTTCCTTTTCGTAACTGTGATCAGAGTTGTTCATTTTTTCCCCATTACTTGTGACGTTTTTGTTGTTCTAAAAATATATTCTACTGTTGTGAACTGGTTTTCTCTCCTACCCAAGCATTATTTGAAAGGGCATTTTTAATAGCCAAATAATTGGACACCTTTTAATTCTGCTTTCATCATTGGTCTCTACCTTTACTTTGCCTTTGTCCAGGCATAAGATATGTAGGAGGCTTGCCCTTTTTCCCCCTTTTTCTCCTTTTACTTTTGCTTCTTACACAGAATGTAATCAGTTTATGTGCAAGTTCATATTGATTTGAAAACAGAATTTGTTCTCCTGTCCCCTAGTATTTGGTCATCTCCCATTCTTACTGTAGTGTCCTCCATTCATCTTTTGCATATTTGGCCTATCATATCCTGCTAATATTTTTCTTGAATTTTCATGGGTTTGTTTTTTACAAATTTGACCTGTGTTGGAACACAAAGATTTAGCATAGTTGTATTTTGGGGGTTGTGGTTAAGTGTCTTTATCATTATTGAGTCACCTTGGTTATCTCTCCTAATGCCTTTGAAATCATGTCAGCTATTCCATGGCTATGTGAATGAACATGCTGCCTGGTAGGAAGGGACCAGACAGAACATTAGGCGCCTGAATCGTGATCCTGGTTCTGTTACCTTCAAACAGGTCACCTCACTGAGGCTGTTTATGTGCAAATTGTGCTTATAGGGTTACTGTGAGGGTCATTTGAAAAAGTTCTGTGCATGCATTGCAAAGAGTCACCAGGAAGGTATTATCATGTGATCACAGCTCAACTTCCAGAAGTTTCCCCTACAGGGTTCAGGTTTGAGTGTGCCCTTGGAGGCAACAGACTGTTCCGTGTTGACTATTTAAAATGCCATTGTAGGTTTGCTTGTAACTTATTTTTGTACTTACATTTCTCATTGATCTGGCTTCCTTGGTTATGTTTCCCTTTTTGTTTGTTTGTTTGAAATTATATTGGTAGCTAACCACTACTAATTCTGACATTTATAATATTTTTAGCAGGCAGGCTTTTGTCAGAACTGATTTCATTTTTTTCCTCTCACTGTCATTTAATTTAAGTCGTTTAAGTGAGTCATTTAATTTATCTTCCTTCTGAGTTTAGAAGGAAGGCTGTCCTCCCCTTTCTCTTTTCCTCTCCCTTCTCTTACTCCCTTTAGTATTCTCAGGTCATTTTCGAAATTCTCCTTTTACACCCTAGAGTCCTCCCAGGCTTTTCCCTAAGTTAATGACTGGTTTTACTGTCCTTTCCCCACCTTTTTATTATGTTTCTAATCTGCTTATCTTAAGAGACATCCTTCTGGCTTTCAAGAATCTCTGCTTCTTTCATTTCCTTTCTTAATCTGTGGGCTTCTGTTGATGGAATGTTCTGGATTCTCAGGTCGTGACTTCTCCAATCGTCATTTGACTTGTTACCATCTGTATCAGTGCCACCATAACAAAGTACCAAACACTGCTTGGCTTAAAATAATCAGAATGTATTGTCTCAAGTTCTGGAGGCTGGAGTCTGACATCAGGGTGTTGGCAGGGCCATGCTCCCTGTCACAGCTCCAGTGGAGGACCCCTCCCTGCCACTTCCTAGTGTCTGGTGGCTGCTGGCAGTCCTCAGTGTTCCTTGGCTTGTAGACCCATCACTCCAGCCACAAGCCATCCTCCCCGTGTCTTCTCATCCCCTTCCCTCTGCACATGTCTGCCTCTGTGTCTAATCTCCCCTTTCCATAAGGGCACCAGTCATACTGGATGAAGGCCCACCCTAATGACCTCATTTTAACTTGATTACCTCTATAAAGACCCTGTTTCCAAATAAGCTTTTTCTCAGGTACTAGGGATTCAACATATCATTTTCAGGGACACAGTTCAGCCCATGACACCATCCTTATGGCTGTCGCTCCATTGCCCTTGGCCTGGTTCGCCTGCTGTGGCCACCTCACATGCACAGGCAGTTGGCCAGTCAAGGTCCAGGCTCCTTCTCGTCCTTTCACTTTCAATGCCCCCTCCCTCCTGAGAGCCTATCCCTGCCAGGGTGCAGGGACTTGAGCAGTAGGCGTTTGGAAGCCTTGCATGGAGGGTTCTCCAGGGCCGAGGATAGTCCTTGTTTGCCATGGCCCTCACCAGCACAGGGAGACTGGGCCAGAGTTGCTGTCTCCAGTGTGCTGATCCCCTGTCCAGATGACTCCACCTCACTTAGAGCTTCCTCTGACAGTCTGGGCTCCCAAAAGACACTTGAGGGCTTGAAATTTAACCCAACTTGTTGGCATTCATGCACAGATCCCCTTCTGCACAGGCACTGACATCACTCAGGTGGCCTGGGATATGTCTTCAGATTCTACGACTGGCTCTGCTGCTCTGAACACCTTCATTTTTAGAGTTTCTTTTGGCTTGTTCTTCAGACCTTTTAGTGAGTCTGTTCCTTTCAGATTAGACCTGTTGGTTTTGCACTCCTCCGGATGTCTGGTGCCCTGACTGTTCCTTCACATGTCAGAAGGTGGCTTTTGTCTTCCTGGCTGGTTCAATAAGGAACCACCACCCAGGAATCTGCTTACCCACAAAAAGAAAGTTTTGAGTTTTATGTAGGCCAAGGGTTCATTAATACATTTTAGAACATTCTATGTATTTCTCCCCCGTTTTAACACGTGTGTCTTGACTGGAAAGACTAATTCTACTGACTGCCTTTTTTGTGTCATGCTGTGCTGTCATCAAGCTCTCATCTGTCCCCTCAAGGGACAGTGAGATGGGAACACAGGGAGAAGAGATGCAGATTCTGCTTTGTGGGCTCAGTAGAGACCTAGTAAGGAGGCAGTGTTGGAACTTGCTCTTGTGGGTTCTCAAAATTGCAGAGGCACACCCCTCCCCCAGCATTGGGGCAGAGAACCCTTCTCTGTGTCTGCTCAGGGCCCAGTTGCCAGCCCCACAGCTCTCAAGGTTAAAGCCAGCCTAAAAATATTGTCAATTTCAGCCCTTCATGAACAATTATATTCTTCAACCATAAGGGTTGCACTGACATAAAACCATGAGAGATGTCATTGTAGTCCACTGGCTCATTCACCGTGTTATTTTTGTATGGAAGCTTCAGGCAGCATTATGTAAAGGCAGGTAATTGCCCTCCTGGACCACAGCTTCCATCACAGAACAAGGAGACCTTCTTATGCAGAGGTAACCCCAAACATCACTTTCTGTAATGAGCCAAGTGCCCTAGTCCTTCTTGAACTGGTCCTGGTCACCACCACTGCCTTGGAAAGCAAGTTTCTTAAGTCATCATACAGTGTCTTCTGGGAGAGCAGTAATTCTTTCTGTTTGGCCCAAAATTGAAAGGGCTCATGCTTAAGGACCAACATGAGCATATTCTCTGTTTCCTCCGGAGAGATGTGCCTTAACCATGGCATTGTTGAATTTTGGGGATCTCCACAGCCAGCTGTCTTTGATTTTTCAGTTCAGTGTGCATGGATTTAATTATACAATTGCTGGCTTCACCACCTCAGAACCTGGTTTATTGTGATCCTGCCCAGTTTAAACATAAATAAGTAATGAGGGCTTGCCCAGCTACATTTCCATGTCAGGTGTACTGTGCATCCTTTCTCCTTCCTTCTTCCTTTCTGCCACTTTGGAAACACCTGTGCACCCTATAATGTTTGTGCACCAAAAGGAAAGTAAGTTGTATAAGTGAAAGTTTTCAGACTAACCCAAGACCAGGTAGAAATCCTACATGTTTTTCCAACCACCATCCAGCCCAGAAGTCTTTTCACAAGCATGTCTGAATTCTGAGTGTGTCATCATGTTTTCTGACTTCTTGCTTTTTACTACCTCTCCCTGGGCTTGAGTTTCACAAATTTCAACCCTGCAGAAACTCTGGGGGGTGTAAGACCTAGAAAGAGCTCAGTTTTAGGAACTGGCAGCATCTGCTTCCTCCTCTTCCTCATGTCTAGAGAAGTCAGTGCCACACACAGCCACTCACTTGTTATTGATTATTTACTTCTGATAAATAGTACCTCCCAAAGAAGCACAGGAGGCTTCCCTGCAGGTGTTCTTTCCTGGCTTTCTGGTCAACATCACATACTCTTAGTCCTTGAAAAGTGACTAGATGCACGTTCAATACACACACAGCTCTTCCCTTCGAGACATAAACTCCCTGAGCCGGTTCCATCTGCAGCATCCATATCTTCAACCCCAGTGCCTGACAGGCTGGCCTGCACTTGGCAGTGCTCAAGTAAACGCTGCTGACTGTGAAGCAAGATGGCATCCTTTTTACCTAACTGGGGGCTGTAACGCAGACACTTACTGGGGGTGAAGAAGGTGGTCCTTGCCCCAGGGCTTTCAGGATTAGTAGGATTTAGATAGGAGGGAAGAGAGCTGTGAACTCCAGGAGAGAGAAAGCAGAGCAGGGAGCACCCTTTCACCTTTGTCGTGGTAGCAGGACAGAGTGCAAAGGCGGAGGCCAGCCCGCCTGCAGAATCTGGGATCCTTGAGTGACCTCATGACACCCATGATCAAAAGGAGACCAGCTCTCTGGTGAAAACTTGCAAAACTCTCTTAGCTCCAGTCCCACCAACCTTGTGTCTCCTGCAGCCCCAGAGCACCCTGACAGCCCTTTGGCACATTGGCCAGTCAGGTACTGACAGTAAGTTCACTGTCAGGCCCCCACAGCCTTCCTATGAATTCCAGTCCACTTTCTGAGCCCTATGGGTCATTTATGAACAGGCAGTTTCTGTACTTTAGTTGGCAATTTCCCCTTGGTCTTGAATCCTCTGCTCTAGGAGTAGGCCCATTCCCCAGTTTCTTCTACCTAGAACAAATTATTAACCCCACCAGCCATCTGCCAACAGGAGCACAGAGGGTGGGCAGAGGTTGTGGAGGAGACAGTGAGACAGAAATTTGGGAAGTGATTGGGGCAGATTGTGGAGGTGTGGGGCTTTCTGGGGAGGGAGTTCAGGTGTTCTGCTGCAGGTGGGCTGGGGTGCAGGAAGGCTGAGGGGTTTGAGTAGACCTTGGTATTTTAGGGTGATCGTTCTGGTTAGAGTTGTTAATAGATGGATTGCTGGTCCCAGTGGCTTGATTCTTTTTAGCACACAAACATTTATTGAGTGCCTGCTGCATGCTAGGCACGGTGCTGAGCTTCACATGCAGTCAGACAAGGTGCAGCACTGGAGATGCACGCAGTCCGGGTTCTGGATGGCCACACTGCCTGCTGGGGCAGTGGAGACAGAGATGACCCTTGGGCTGACTTAGTGCAGCATGGAATCCACAGGCAGTTTCCTATAAGGGGAGTTGAGCCTGATAGCGCCTGTGAAAGTACCCACCTCCACCTCGACTGGCCCAAGGCCCCACATGGGGTTAGTTAAGCAAACACAGGGCTCCAGTTTCCTGAGGCTGAGCTTCTGCTCCTTATGCAGTTCTAGGCTGCAGCTCCAGGGTCAGAGGACAAGAAGGAAATGCAGGAGGAAGATTGCCATTGTCAGGACAGAACACCTCAGCTGATCCTCCAAAGATGTGCTGCAACTAGTTTACGTCACAATAACAGCCTGAATCTTTCCTGTTGTTTTATTTATTTTTGATGGCCCTTAGAGAGTTTTATTTATAGACATCTAAGGTTTGTTATTTAAAACCAAAACCAGCCTCCTTTTCATCTTGCATTTGACTGCCATTTCAGTTCAGGTCCAAACTATTTAATATTGAATGACCAGAATGGCCACACAGGGTGAGTAGAGAAAATCAGACTGCAATCTGGACATCTTGGATTTATGTCCAGCTGTCTGGCCCTGGACCTGGGGCCTGGATGTGTCTTTGAGAACCCAGGAAAGGGAGGCAGCCAGACCCTTAGAGAGCCTTCTTTGATTTGGCATTGCAAAGACTGGCATGGCTCCTAGATTGGCTGTCATGATTACTCCAAGGCTCTCTGTGGGAAGCCATTGTCCTTCTCAACAGTATAAGCCAGAAAGAATCCTGGGTCCAGAAGCGACCTAGATATCATCTGGTCCAAGCTGCTCATGTAACAGATTAAAACCAACAATAATAAGGTGAAGGGTGACACAACTATGAATTTTTATGGAAAGCCGATGTGACTGGATTCAAGTTGGAGGCATCAGAATGCACTCACGTTAAATATAGGGTTGTGTTGGATCAATGGGCCAAGAATCAATGACAACCCAATAGCAATGAGCATACCCAACACCTAGATCTTGGTTTCTAAATACCATTTTCTGTTAAAGGGAATCAGGGCTGGTACTTGGAAAGGACCAGAGGAAACTTGAACATCTTATTTTATCAGGAAGTAAAGGAGTACCCAAAACTGATAGGGATATGTCAGAGGAACACAGGAGTCCCCTTGGTGGGACTCCCAGTGGTCAAACTGGGGACTACCTGGGCATTGGAAGAAATAATGATAATAATGAATTATAATACTTTGAATTTAAAAAGGATCTGTGAGTCCATAGTAATATTTAAACAGGTGGGGAGGGACATACTTCTGTACAGAAGAATGACACGTAACAAATGTAGACGGAATGGTAGTTTTAGAAAAATTACCACCTTGTAATTACCAATGTACTAAGTGAGTAAGGCCCTGATCAACAATGGATGCTGAAATCATTGGGTAAACTGATGTAGGAACATAAAATATTCACAGATAGTCTCAGAATATCACCCCACAGATTGCTGATTAATCACAAAGAGTAAAATGGAACTTAACCCAAGGGATCAGACCATTAGTGAAATAACCTGACATCAGGTGCCCTCTGGTGGAGTTCAATTGGTAGGACTCAACATTGTCTGAGATTTTTGCCAAAAATGCTTAACTTGAATCTAAACATTAGGAAACAACTCAGTAAATTCAGATTATGGAATATTCTAGAAGACAACTAGAATGACTTGAAAACTTACAATGCCAAAGTTGGAAAAGACATTAAAAGGCATGAGGATTCTTCTAGATTAAAGAAAATAGAGACATGTCAACTAAATGCAATGTGTGATTCTTGATGGGATCCTGGATCAAGATACAAAATAGTTATAAAAGACATTTCTGGGGTATTTGGGAATATTTGAACATGGATTGTGGATTTGATAAATTTATTGATTTCATTTCTTGAAAATGATAAATATATGGTTGTCACATAGGAAAATATTCTTGTTCTTCAGAGGTACATGTTGGTGTAAAGTGCCATGATAGCTATAATTTACTTTCAAATGACTTAGCAGATAAATGAAAAGTGTGTGTGCTTGTATGTGTGTGTAGAGAAAAAGAAGAGAAAGCAGATGTGGCAACATATTAACAATTGGTGAGTCTACAGTGCAGGGTGTATGAATGGGTAATCATGTGTCCTAGTTCAACTTCTCTGCAGTTCTGAAATTTTTCAAAATAGAAAATTATGGGGGAAAACAATAATGACAACAAAAACAGGCCTACATGTCAAGTCTTAAAAAAAACCCAAAAAACAAAACAAAACAGAAAACTGAGACTAAAGCTCCATTCTCTTGACCCAAAATCCAGTATACCATCGACTGTCTCTCTTCATCCAGGTGAATGGAGAGAGAGACAGGCAGACAGAGACAGAGCCTCATCTACTTGGTTCGAAGACCAGAGCTTTTAGAGGGTGTTAGTAGACCCAGCCTTTCCAATCCTGGCAAGTTAGCTAAGGGGGCGACAAAGATAAGGCACATATCGCCACCTTGTGGCAAGATAAGGAAGTCTGTCTGTTGCTGCCAATTTTGAAAGCAAACTTACCCCATGTTTCTGGTGTCTTTCCCAGTTGTTACATTTTCCCATTAGTGAAGAACTAATCTTTGTTTCTCTAATTTTCTGATACGGATTTCCAGCTGCTTTAGAGAAACAAGGCAAAAATCCAATTTCCTTTCCCCAGAAACTTCACTGAGCCCCAAATTCTTTGATGATCAAGAAGAAAGAGAAAGCCCTGCTCATACACATTTAACCAGATCTCTTTTACCACCATATGCCAGAAAACTGCTGGCCTTTCTGACCCAATCAAATGAGAAAAGCAAAGGAGATTTATTCAGAGCTTTTGGTGGCAAGTGAGTCAGCCACTGTCACTTGCATTTTGTCAGAGGAGTGGTGAAGCTTTATGGTGGATAAAGGGAAGGCTTCAGGTGTGCCCTGACTAGAGGCTGTTGACGGGGAAGCTGGAGGCAGCTAACTAGAAGGGGGGCGTCCTACATGATGGGTTAGGGGGCATATTTGCCTTTCCCTGGTTAGTCTAAGTTGGAAGCAGGGACAAAATTAGGGAAGTTGTCACTTATCAATCAAGTCCTGGACATTTGGGGCCAATTGTTACAGAAGTTATTGTTTAGCTTCCTGGATTGTTACTAGACATTGCAGTATGGCTTCTGGCAAGTTTGGCTTCCTGAACTCTTTATTATAGATAAGGCGGTTAGTTTCCTGGTAGGTTGCTGCAGGTTGTGGGTCAAAGTTCTCTTTTTTATATATGGTCTGGCCATTGTCTGTATATTCAGTCTCTCACTCTGGAAGCAGCTCATCCACAAAGCACCCAGCGTGGTGTAAGCAGCTGCAGGCGGCAACTGCTCTAATCACAGGGAAGAGTGCTGTGAAGGGAAGTGAGAAGACCCAGGTTTGGGTCTAAGCCTTCTTCTGTAGTCTGAGGAGGCTGCTCCAAGCTTGGGTGGACTCCTCTGTACAGAGCAGGGGCCATTCCTGTCGTGTTTCCCCCGGAGGGTGATAGCCCTCTAAGAGGTGATGCTAAGCCCACATGCTCCCTCTAGAGGCTGGAGAGTGAGTAGCTGTAGCTGTGCAGAGATTACCTTCAGGTTGCCCTTGCAGGAGGGCATAAGTACCTTCTCAGGGGCAACATGGTCCCAACCTCTCGAGACTCTGCTGAGATGAACAGACAGATTCACACTTGAATAAATCATTGCTTTATTTCAAGTCTGCACGAGCCCTGGGCTCATCGCTGGTGTGTGCTTTCCCCCTTGCTCCAATATCCAGGCTCTTCGTGTGAAATGGTCCCACCTCAAGCTGCCCTGGGTGGATCTGGACTGGCTCATTGACATCTCTTGCCAGATCACGGAGCTGGACCTTTCTGCCAACTGCCTGGCATCCCTCCCCTCCATCATCCCCTGGGGACTCATCAACCTCCGGAAGCTGAATCTCTCAGACAACCACCTGGGGGAGCTGCCCAGCGTGAAGTCATCAGACGAAATCATCTGTTCCAGGTGGGCTCCTGCCCTGCAGCCCCTGGGGTGAGCCCTGGCCATCTGAGCCCCGGCTGCCACCACCACCCTCCTCCTGCACTGTCCTCTTCCTGCAGTCATGCTCCCTGATTGTAGTTGTTGCTTTTGAAAACAGATTTTCAGCTAAAATAAGAGAAAGAAGTTCTGCCTGCCATTATGCAAGCTCTTGGGCACAAGGTCCCACCTCCTTTCCACATGAATGCAGAAAGATCTGTCCAGTAGGGTGGCTTGTCTGGCCCACGTTTCCACTACTTGCTGGCAGCCACGCAGGCCTGCTTGCCCGAGGTGCCCAGTCTTGTCCCTGCACACAGGAGTCAGAGGAAAGGGGCTGGTGGAAACAATGGTGCCCAGACAACCCAGCTTTTGGTCCACCTCCCAAGGAAAGTGGGCAGGACCTCAGAGAAACAGTTAACTTCACAGGGCTCTGGCAGCAGCCTGATGGTGTAGGCAGCTCCTGTCTCCTTTTCTGGGAGGCCTTGGAAAGAGGCCCAAGCCTCCTGCTGAGGCTGCATGGGGAGAGGAAAGACCTTACCTTCACTGATATATTGATAATCATACCTGCAAGGCCTCATTCCATATGGGATTTGAGCTGATTTCAAAAGCTAAGGCTCTAAGTTAAGTAAAAAAGAATGTTGGAAAGAGCTTAGGGTCAGCAGTAACTCATGGGAAAGAAGCCTGCACAAAAAATTAAACAAGTGCCACGGAGTGGGGGTCTTTAACCTGGACAGACTTGAGGGTCCAAAAGGTTAAAAGCAGTGCTCTCTGGACTTCCAGTAGCTTCCAGGGCACCAGCTTGTTCTGTTATCACATATGTGAGAAAGGTTACATCCCTATTGGTCAATGAGACCAGGACCCACCAAAGAGAGATTTGGTTTTCTTTGTCTACACATGACATAGTGACAGTAATGCAATGAATAAAAATCATATTGCTGTATTTCAATGCACATTCTTTATCTTTGTGCAAGGAGAAAAAGAAACATGTTTACCTGTGATGCTTTACCTCTATCTTCTGATGCCTTGACTTCCTTCTCCCCCAACTACAGGCTACTCGAAATTGATATTTCCAGCAACAAGTTGTCCCACCTCCCACCCGGATTCCTGCATCTCTCAAAACTTCAAAAACTGACAGCTTCAAAAAATTATTTGGAAAAATTGTTTGAAGAAGAAAATGGTATGTTTTAGCATCAGTAACCTGACTTACTTTGTCATTTTCTTCTTGATCTGGCTGTTTTTAAAATTCATCCTCTTTTATTTTCCCCTAGCCACAAACTGGATTGGTTTGCGGAAGCTACAGGAACTTGATATTTCTGACAATAAATTGACAGAACTCCCTGCACTTTTCCTTCATTCTTTCAAGTCACTCAATTGTCTGAATGTCTCCAGAAATAACGTGAAGGTGTTTCCAAATGCCTGGGCCTGCCCTTTGGTTAGTAACTTGCCGAAAATCATGAAAGGAGCTGTCAGTCCACATCCATGCCAGCCTCACAGAGCTGTGGGTGCGGTGCACACCACGTTCCCTTGGCGGCCACGCAGTGGTGTCCTGTGTTATAGACAAGCATGTTACTCAGCATCCAGCAGCTGAGGGTCTCAGGCAGGTAACTCACCCGAGAGCCAGCGCACCTGGCTCTGGGTTTGAGATTCGCACTGTAACACCCACAGGACTTTCCACAGCTACAGCCTGAACTTCTGGCCCAGGATGAGTTCTGTCCAAAAGGTGGGGTCGTTCCTTTAGGACAGCTGTAAAATAAGAATAAAGAAGAGAAGAATAGTCTGCATCCATAGTGCTGCCCATTAAATCATGGTTTTGTCTCTTGGGAAGTTTGCTTGTTAAAACAGATGGAACAGCATAAAGAATATTTGTGTTTTATTGTTGTTTTCAATAGCAAATATGGAAATTCTCCGTCTCTAATGTTAACATTTCTAGTTTAAGCGTATTTGTGTGGGCATGGGCTCCTTTTCAGAGCACTGTCCTGAATTGTCCCATTATTTCCAAGGACAATGGGCCAGATGTTCTTGAGGGAAGGGAAAGGACCATGAGCCACCTTAGTGTCCCCAGGAAACCATTCCCATCCCTTCCTTGGAGCAAGGACAGGAAAATGGGGCAAGGATAGTCTGTAGCCTCTTAATTAGCTGAATTGTATTTATTACAGAGCCTTACTGTAATAGTCTTGTTTTTAACATTAAGTTTGGAAACAGTCTTTATCATAGACACCACGGCATTTAGAAACCTAATTAATTCTCTTTCTCATCAAATTCCTAGAAATGCTGCAAAGCATCCAAAAATGCCTTGGAGTCTCTACCAGACAAAATGGCTGTGTTTTGGAAGAACCACCTTAAGGATGTGGACTTCTCAGAAAACACACTCAGAGAAGTTCCCCTGGGACTTTTCCAGCTTGATGTAAGTCTAATAGCACCTTATTTCTCATTTTCAGCTTTTGTAAGAAAATCACTCCACATTGCAGTGAAACCTGTGTGCTTCTTCCGAGCTTTCAAGACCAAAAAGTTGAAAGAAAAGTTTAACTGTCAAAGTCATGCATGGTTGTGTGCAAAGAGACAGAGAGGAAATGTGCAAAATGAAACAGCTCTGGGAGGGTGGTGGGATGATGAATTTTTATCCTCCAGAATTTTCTTCAGTGTTGACAGTTGAAGGCACAGCCCAGCAGCCCCTCAGACTGACCTCTGGCTCTGTTCCTTCCCGGCTCCAGGGTGAGCCCACCAGGCCTTCTGGTGTGTGAAGCCCTGGCAGCACCACAGGGCAGGGCCTTCTTGTCCCTGCCTCACTCTCCAGAAGTGGCAGAACTGGAATTCCCGGATGTGAATTCAGGAAGTGCCTTTTACCAGAGCCGTGTGTGTGTGTGTGTGTGTGTGTGTGTGTGTGTGTGTGTGTGTGTGTCCCAGCATAGGGCTGCCTTCTACCTTTAGGTTGTTCACACATCTGTCTGTTTTTCCCTCTCCATTGAGAACCTTTGAAAACAGAGCATGGATCCTATTCACCACTTGGTGCCCAGGGCCAGCCCCAGGTGGGAAATTCTGCATTACTCTCAAGGCATCAGTGTCAAGCCAGCAGAGGGTGCACGACTGGGGCGGGTCCCCTTCGGTGTCACTGATGTCACCTGACCCCTGTCCAACCTGGGCCAGCCCAAGGAGGCATCATGCTGTGCCCACCCCCCTCCTGTGGTAACACAGTGGCCTCCAGGACCTTCAGACTCATCCACTATTCCCAGGACAGGTCCACAAATAATTGTCACTCTTAAGAAACCTCAATTCTGAGAAGTACTTAGATTCCATTCTTTCTTGAATAATTGCCTCCCATTGATCTGAAGGAAAGAATTTTCTATTAATTATCCCATCTGCTCTGTTTGCTATAATTTTATGAGTTTTAATACACTGTGAAGCCCCACACTGTTGGAATCTTTGTGACAGTGAATCGGTTATAATCATTTGGCTTCGCTTTGCCAGGGAACTGACTTTCCCTTCAGGTCTTCTGCCCCTCTGGTATTTGACATAATCTTTGCTTCTCTCTCCCTCTGTCCCAGGCTCTCATGTTCTTGAAGTTACAGGGAAATCAGCTGGTGGCACTGCCACCTCAAGAGAAGTGGACCTGCAGACAACTCAAAACCCTGGATATCTCCAGAAATCAATTTGGCAGGTAAGCAGGGGTCTCTGTCCCCAGCAAGTTCTCAAATGTGTGTGTAGCCCCAGTCAACAGATGCATGGGATGGTGTCTCTACCAGCTTGCTGAACAGCCATGACAAAGTGCCATAGGCTGAGCGGCTTAAACAACAGGCATTTATTTCTCACAGTTCTGAAGGCTGGAAGTCTGAGATGGAGGTGGCAGTGGGGTTGGTGTCTCCTGAGGCCTCTCTCCTTGGCATGGGGACAGCTGCCTTCTCCCTGTGTCCTCACACGGTCTCCCTCTGTGCCTGTCTGTGTCCTGATCTCCTCTTCTTATAAGGGCACCTGTCAGATTGGATCAGGGCCCATTCTCATGACCTCATTTTAACTTGATCACCTCTTTAAAGGCCTATGTCCAGATAAAGTCACATTCTGAGGTGCTGGGGGTTAGGACTTCAACATATGAATGGGGGGGGGGACACAATTCAGCCCAAAACAGTGTCCTCCCATTTCTAATTTTTAAAGGATCCTGGAGAATCTCCTCATTTTAGCCTCACCTATCATTGTGTTCAAAAGTTTCTGCCAGTCACTAGCCAATGTGTATAGAGATTGAATAAAAAGTACCCTCCAAGGTCTTCTAATAAAAGGGGGAAATCTGGGGATGAGCCCTGCTGGTCCTTGGGGCCCTGAAGACCAACCTTCCTGGTTCACTTGCTGAAGGCCACTTCTGTGACATCTCAGTGGAACTTATACTCCTAAGAGACCTCCCTCAGTGAACAGCGTGAAGTAACAGCCTCTGATATGGGCATTCCTCCCGGGC
>NW_006770524.1:179058-205623 GCF_000442215.2 Lipotes vexillifer | reverse complement strand
TCTGATATGGCCATTCCTGCCAGGCACAGAAACGCTAGCACCTGCCTGAGATGGAAAAGCTCAGGAGTGGAAACCACCAGTCCTGCCAGCTTGTTTTTTTCCAGAAAGACTTCTGAGCACAACTGGTGCTGTCCATGCTTACACGTCAGCCGCAGTGGCCCAAACACCCTGCCGACGGAATTTTCTCCCTTCTCTATGTGTGGCATTGTACAGTCACAGCCAAAATAGAAATGTCTTTGCCATGCTTTCCTCAAATTTTGACTTTTTTCTCCCTACAGAAGTGAAGATGTACTTAAAACAAAGCGAATTTCCTTTTTCACCACCAGAGGCCGCCAGCGTTCCGGGACAGAGGCAGGTGTGTGTGTTGTTGCTGGGAGATGAGACAGCTGGGCGGGGCCCTGCCCCTGCTCCCCTACAGGGGGAAGGCCCTCCTGTTGGGCTTTCCCCTGCAGTGCCCTGTGGGAATGCCAGAGATGCCCATGCTTGACTCAGAACACTGAGAGTGCCTATGCCCATGGCTCATGTCACATGGATGGCCTGCAGGTGTCCTGAAACCCCCTTTCCTGTTTGCAGCCAGTAAGACTAGTAGCTACTGTGTGTGGATGGCCTGCTGGGTGTGAGAACTGCCCTAGATACCTTACATGTGTCAGTCTTTCTTTAACCATCACATGACGTATGGGTTGTGGTTTTCCATTTTGTAGATGAGAAAACTAAGCCTCCAGAGTGTCTTCAATTCAGGCTTCCCTAGCAAAGTACCACTGACTGGGTAGTTTAAACAACAGAAATATATTTTCTCACTTTTCTGAAGGCTGGAAGTCCACGATCAGGGTGCGTCAGTTAGCTGCCTTCTTGCTGTGTTCTCATGTGGCAGAGAGAGAGAGAGATAGAGAGCCCTCTAGTATCTCTTCTTATAAGGACACTAACCCCATCATGGAGGCCCCACCATCATGACCTTGTCTAAACCTGATCACCTCCCAAAGACTCCATCTCCTAATACTATCACATTGGGTGTCAGGGCTTCCACATATGGACTTGAGGGGACACAATTCAGTCTGTAGCACAACAGTTGACTGATGTGGTCACGTGGCTACTGAGTGCAAGAGCCAAGTCTCAGCCAGCACTGTGGAATCCAGCACTGGGGCCCGGGGGCAGTACTATGAAGTCCTTAACTGCCACACTATGGCATCTTGTGAGGTCCACATGGGAACACAGCCACCCTTGGCCCTGCAGGCTGTCCTGGCTGGGCTGAGATTCTAGAGGAGCTTGAGGTCTTCCTCCAAACTCATTAGAAACAGAACTTTTCCTAGGGTGTTTGTATGGTCACACAACAAGGCCAGTTCAGCAGAGAATGTTTCTAGGAAAACAGTTCTTTTTGTTCATTATCTTCTGTAAGGTACAGGGGGAGGTGTGGACCTGTCCCTCAAGTTAAGTCACCAGCCCTCTTTTTTAACCTGAAAACCAGGAGTTCTAAAGCCAACAACACTCACAGATATATCCCTCTGGATACTGTCCCATCGAACTGGAACCAATATTTAGGTTGTTTTAAGTGTAATATAACTTTTTTCTTCAGCTTGATCAATCTATATTGACAAGTGCTCTTTGAGTATAGATGGTGTGAGCTGGGGATAAGAAATGCCACAGAGGCCAAGACACATTTGCAGGAGGTGAACTAAGCAGTCTGCCTACCTGTTGCCCTTTTTTGATGAACTACTGTATACATATGATATGCATACATCAGTCATGTAAGAGTGTTTTTACATAGGATTGAAAAAGTAACACATCATCAGTGGAACAGAGTCCAAAAATAGACCTAACATAGGAATTTAATATATGATAAAGGTGGTATTTCAATTTAGTGGGAAAAAGAATGTTTTATTGTTTCAATAAATAGTGCTGGTATAACTCCTTGTCCAGCTGAAAGGGGGGAAAGCACAGCACTAGATGCCCTACCTTACATCAGTTACAAACATCCCCATGCGGATGTTAGCTTGAAGCATAAAAGAAAAATAACATTTAAGAGAATAAATGTATAATTTGGGAAGACCTTTAAAAGCTAGGTGGGAAATCCAGAAGTCATTAAAAAAAGAGCAAAATCTTGGGTGCTGTAAAAATGGAAAAACTTTGTTCAGTAAAAGGCATCATAAACAAAGTCATAATGCAAACAGACTGAGAGGAAATATTTGCAGCAAAAATTGTTGCAACATAAATTGGCTTCAGCCCCTAATATACAAAGATGGCTTACAAATTGATTTTTTTTTTTAAAAGTGAACCCAATAGGCAGAAACTGGGCAATGGATATCAACAGTTCACAGAAAAGGAAGTCCAGATGGCCCAGAAAGAAGGGAAAGGCCCTTAACCCTGCTACTGCGGAAATGCAATTTGGAATTTCATAACTGACCCTTTTCTAAACAAAGGGCCTAAAGACTTTGTAAATTGAGTCCAGACACAGGGATTTCACTTGGAAGGAAGGAGAAGCAAACACTTTTCGCTCATGGATGCCCAAACAGGAGGGTAGGCACGAAAAGAGCTGCTAGTATGGATCTCGGCCACACTTCCACCGCTGTGGGTCAAGCCTCAGGGGTTGCAGTTGACTAGAAAGGTGTCTCCAGTCTAGAAATGCAGAGCATAGAGATGTGCACGAGGGGGTGCGCCCAGCACCCTGCAGGACCAGCCACTTTATCTCGAAACTGCCAGAGTGCAAGGCCAGAGGCACACAGTGAAAAGTGGGACAGAAACATGTACCTGTGTTCTGGAGACCCTGCTGGTAGCCCGCAGGAATGTGTCTGGAGCTAGGGGAGGGGCCACACCTCTGGGAGTTTCCCTGGCAGAGATGGATGGTGCTGTGCTGTTGGCACATGACAAAAGCCTCTTGATTTTTTCAATTTTGAGTAGAAAGTTGAGGCCCACACCTGGTGAAAAGGAGAGACCCACTGCAAACGCTTTTCCTCAGCAGGGTTATTCTCTCAGGCTGTTGACCTCGGGTAAGGGATTATCTATACTTGTTTGCAGATGGATAGTAAAACTCCAGGTAGATTTATGTACACTCAAGAAGTCATGTTGGCACAGTGGCCTTGTCCAAAAATAATTTGGACAGCCATTTTTACAGTAAAATTCAGACCAGCTGAGTCATAAATAGCTTATGAATAAATAATTACAGCTCATAAATACCTTGAGCTGTGCTCTGCCCAGCCCAGTTTCCAGAGTTTCTATTCTGGGCCAGGAGGTCTGTGTCAGGTGTTGCCTCTGTTTGCAGTATAAGTCCTTTATTCCATCCATCCGTTACTTAAAGAGGCTTCATAAACACCAAGGTGAAACTTTAAAATTGGAAAGCACAGAAGCCATGTGTTCAGAACATGTTCTCTGGGAAGAAAGTGAGCCTTTCTTATTCTTGATGTTCTTTCCATGGGAATTAGGGCTGAAGTTGATCATTCTTTTTCATTGAAAAAAAAACCTCTTTTTGAACATTTTTCTTGTAGAACAAGGACTAGTACAAAGCTGTCTTTAAAAGTCTGTTACACATTTATTTCCATAGGGGCCATTCACGTGGCACTAGCTGGGCAAATTTTCCAGGCGCCAATATCTGTATTCTGTTATCGTCTCTCCCAGAACATTCTCTGATACCAGGTTACTCCATTACCATTGAGACTGCAGCCAGAGTTAAGGGAGGAGCTGTGATCAAGGGCAGAGGAGCGTCATATCAGCCCTGCAAAAGAATTCTACCTTCTCTATCTCATGTGTCTGGCAGAGAACGGGCTCAGAGGGCTTTGAGGCCGTTGTTTTACCTTGAATTTGAGCTGAAAGGGACCCTCAGGGGTGTGCTCTCCCTGCTTAGGAGAAAGGAAAAGGCACTTCAGAGATTCTGCTGCAATCCAACCCTCTGATTCCCATCAGTTTCCAAGCTATCCCCACATTCTTTCTCAACTCACACACTCTGGTGCTGTGGAAACAGCAAATTTGGTGTGATTTTAATAGTAATCTCATAATTAGCCTAATTAATGAAATCACTTAAATATACTAGAGAGTTGACTTGTTTTTCAGAGAATGCCATCCTAGGAAGCATAAAAACCAAGCGATTATTATTTTTCAGTTAACTAGCTTTTTTAATTGACAAAGTAATACATGTATATGGTAAACAAAATTTCTGAACTGCACCAAAGGGCATGGAGTGAATATTCAGTCTCCTAGTGTTACCAAAACAAACTCAGGTCCACTCGCCCACATGCAGTAAAGCCAAGCTACTGACACCGGGTTGTAGTGAAGGAAAAGTGCAGTGTTTATTGCAGGCACCAAGCAAGGAGTCCAGGCAGCCAGTGCTCAAAAGGCCTAAACTCCCCAAAGGCTTTCAGGGAAAGGTTTCTAAAGACAGGGTGAGGGAGGGGGATTATGGGGTGTGTGATCAGCTCGTGGACATTCTCCTGATTGGTTGGTGGTGAGGTAATCGGGAGTCAACCTCATCAACCTTCTGGTTCCAACCGGTCTGGGGTCTGTGTGCTTGTGGGCAGCCTACAGTTAACTTCTTCCACCTGGTGGGGGATTCAGTATCTGCAAAACAACTCAAAGGACATGGCTTAGAATATTATCTATAGCTCTTGAGGAGGAACTAAAGATCCTTGACTTTGTCTAATAGCTAAACTATTATTTTGTCTTGCTTGACTGTTTTCCTTTCTTTCTGCATTTTCTCAACTTCGCTGATGAAATGTATTCTTTAGAACTTGGGGAAGCCTAAGAGGCTACAATTTTTCTACCAACAAGAGGCAGGAGGAGGACATGGGGTTGGGAGGGTCTGTTCTGGGAAGGCCCCATAGGGTCCTGCTCCATTACACTAGTAATTCCCTTCTCCAGAGCAAACTATGGAATTTCATGGGTCTGTGGTAGCAACTGTGTTTGTGTCTGACATACATTATAACATACACACCACATATGTGTATTTGTGGTATGTATACACATGCCTATAACAGCATGTAACGTATACATATGGTTGTGCATGTGTGGTATGTGTACACATGCCTATAATGCCTTATAACATATGTGCATGCACATAACTTCATATGACATATGCACGCATGTGTGCATTGTTGTGTGTGCATATAACATCATATAGCATACATGTGTGCACACATGTGTACATGCACATAACTTCATGTAACACATGCATGCGTGTGTGCATGTGTGGTGTGTGCACATGCACACATCATATAGCATGCATGTGTGCATTGTAATGTGTATGCACACATGCATATAACATACCTAAATTCATGGGAGGGTGTTTGCTCTTATGTTTGCATATGTTTTGTGGTACACAAGTTAAGCCTTCTAGATACCTAATTCCACACCTTGCTTTTTTGATTTACCAATAGCTCTTGAGTATCTCTTCATACCCATACACGTAGACCTGCCCTGTGCTTTGTAATAGTTGTATATAATCCCATTACTCATTTAACCAACTCCCTGTGGGTGGACATATAAGCTGTCTTCTACCTTTACTATTACAAAGTGTGCCACTGAGTGTGCTTGTTCTCACATCTTTGCCATACGTGCCAGGATGTCTGTAGGACTGTTTCCTAGAATTAGAATCCCTGGGTCCATGAGATGAGCACCTTATTCTGATAGACTTGTCAAAAGTGCCCTCCAGAGGTTGTACCAGTTTATACACCTCCAATGCTGTGATGGTCCAGAATTATTTTCAAATGTACAGTCTGCTTTGCCATTTCTTTGCAGCATGTGTGCTGGAATTTCCTGCCTTCCTGAGTGAGTCTTTAGAAGTCCTTTGTCTGAATGACAACCACCTGGATGCAGTCCCACCCTCGGTTTGCCTACTGAAGAGCTTATCAGAACTCTACTTGGGAAAGTAAGTACACATCCAGAGCAGTTGCACTGGCTCTTCTGGCCCAGGGAAGCAGAATGTCCTTGTGTAAACCACCTGAGGACACGGAAGCCAGGGAGAAATAATCCACCTATGTACCAAGAAGCAGCAGTTGGATTTTCAGAGCCAGGCTTAATCAAAGAGGCGAGGGAAGGGAAGGCAGAAGTAGTGATGCAATGATGCCTTCTTTGCTATTTCACTCATTTATAATGAGAAGAACTCCTCAATCATCCATCCTTTCATTTACTAAGTTCCTACTGTCAAGCACTGCTGGGGGATTCAGACAGTGTGCAAAACTTGTTGAAAATATAAAATAATTCAGGTTACATTGCCTTGTCAAGGAGAGGCAGTGATCATCCTTAGGATAGTGTAAATGATAGAAAAGATGGGAAAGTTGGGGGGAGGGGACCCCGTTCTAAGCCATGGGGATTTGCAGAAGACAGAGCTGCCATTTGTACCACTGGCTTCCCAGGGAGAAAGGCTTTGGAATTAGTATTTAAATGGAACACTTGAAATCAGGGCTCAAGATGTTGGGCTTGGGTACAGACTGTCAGTGGCCCCCACAGGCCCCAAAGGCTGATGGGCTGCTGTGTGTGTGTTCTCCCATGATGTGTGTGTGCCCTCAGCAATCCTGGCCTCCGAGAGCTCCCTCCTGAGCTGGGGCAGCTGGGCAACCTCTGGCAGTTGGACATTGAAGACCTGAACGTCAGCAATGTGCCTGCAGAGATTAGAAAAGAAGGTAGGGCTTCCTCAGCGTCACCCCCTCAAAAAGGCACTCAAGTCCAGTTGTTAAGGACCTGGGGTGGAAACAGCTGGGGGACCTGTGGAGCCCACCTCTGGCTCCTGTGTTTGGGAAGATGCTGTAAAGTTATCCAGAACTCAATGGTTGCTGTGGACCGTTGTATTGCAATTGACCATGTGATCAAACTATCTATGACCTGTAGCAGCAAGGATGTTGTCTTTAGATCCTTGACTTTTAGACTTCACTTTTGGGGTGATTCATATCACGCCTTCCCTCCATAGACCCAATAGTCTTCTCAACTCACCCAATTAGAACACACAGAAAGTGTTCCTTCCAGGTAGGACTTTGTTTCTCAAGAGATGTGAGCATGTTCTCACCTATATGTCAGCAGCAGCATCCACCCTCCCCAACTGTGATTTTGCACAGGCCCCAAAGCAGTGCTGTCTTATCTGCGTGCTCAGCTGCGGAAAGCGGAGAAGTGTAAGCAAATGAAGATGATCATCGTGGGTCCTCCGCGTCAGGGCAAGTCCACCCTCCTGGAGATCTTACAGACGGGGAGGGCCCCCCAGGTGGTGCACAGCGAGGCCACCATCAGGACCACCAAGTGGGAGCTCCAGAGGCCGGCTGGCTCGAGAGCCAAGGTCAAGGATGGTTGGCGTGCAGAGTCCCTGTGGGAGGGAGGGAGCTTCCAGGGCCCCTTCTCTCTCCTCTCCAGAGAGCCCAGGATTTTCTCAGCCTGGTATCTGAGGCCCAGGATATTTGCAGGGGTCACTGTGTGTGTTTCAAACCAGCTCCTGCCAAGGGCAGTGAATAATTTCTTAACATGTCCTTGTAGTTTTTCTGTTATAGCTAAGCTGAGGTTCCAGGCCAACCCTGGCTGACGGTTAGACTGCTTTGATGAGCTTTTAAAGACAGCAGTGCCCAGGCCCCAAAGACTGTGATTCAGATGGCCTGGGACGGGGCCCCTCCCCAGGGCTGAGAATGAACTACTGCTGTAGGAGTGAGATATACTAATACCTGCCCCTAACAGGAAGGCTGAGAAGGCAGCCCCGGCATGAATGCACTGTCCTCCTCAAAACCTGCTTTCACCCCAAGTTCTGAAAGGTCTAGTTTCTAAGCCCTATTTAAAATGAGTCCTTCAATGAACCTATTAACCTGTTTTTCATTCAGTATGAGACAAATGAAAATTGTCTTGCACTTGAATCAGAGAAAAGAGCCTGTGGAATGTTGTTGGGATGGACTATAGCACAGGTCTGAGCTATTTCTCCTGGCACAGGGGGTGAATACATGCCAATGATGCCTCCCTTACCTGTTGCCGTATTTGTGGGTATACGTAGCCACACAGCGATACAGGTGCAAGGAGGCTATCTGTGGAAAACTCAGCGAACTTGAGGCCAGAGGCTGCGTGATTTTCCCCACAGCCCCCAGCACAGGACCAGCTAGAGATCAGTTTTATTGCAGAGTCTTTCACACAAAATTACTTGGAGTCAGGGAAATCCAATTTGAGTCATGAAGCATTTAAGCTGAATGTATATTTTAATATGGACTCAGAAACTAGTTCTCTAGAGAATGGAGATCTGCCCATTAGGGCCAGATAATTAACACCAGCCCTGCTCCCTTCCCCAGAACACCCCAGGAGTGAACCTAGCTAACCATGTCCAAAGGTTCTCGAAAGTAACCAGAATCTGGATTCTCTCCTGCTTTTTTAAGCAATTATTCCACATCACTTTCTTCCAGCTGTCCTTAAGCAAATAGCTGTCAGAGGTCTGAGGAGTGAACTAGTATTTCCACTTTTCCTGACCTTCGGCTGCCCCCACTTCCTTTCTGCCATCATTCAATTTTCTCCCCACCCCTTTCATTGAAGGACAACCACCTGATCTTGTGAACACTGAGTTCTGTAATTCTCTGTGTGGCTGGGCCTTCAGCCATTTTAGAACAGCTGTCCATTTTCATCTTTACACCAAAAAAGCAGGTCAGCACACTGTGTCTTGGAGTCCAAACTGCAGCATGGTGGGAACAGTTCTTTGCCACAGAAAAGTGCAGCCTTAGCTACTCGGGCCAGACTCTGACCTCATAAAACGATAGAGAAACCACCATTTACACAGCCTTTCCCCGGAGCCCAACAACTAATCTTTTGTTAGATTCCCACATTAGGGCCATTTCCCACCATCCTTGGTGGGCACTGACCTCTGACCTGCACAGTTCAGAGGCCTGTCTGCTTGGCCTTGCCCTCACTCGGATGGAGGTTAAGCCTTGGTGTGAGCACTGCCATCAGCCACCGGCTTCCTCTGGCAGGATGTCTCCTAACTGTCTGCAGCTGAGATGGAGGCAGACGGTGCCCTCCGACGTTCTGCAGACGCCTCTGCCCACGGGACCCAGCCTTCCAGGACCCCCTGCTCCCATAGCAGTAGATGGAAGCCCCTAGAAGCCCACCTCCGAACCGCTGGGCCCCCTTCCCTCCCTCAGATGGCTGGTTCCTGAGAAAAACAGCAGGACAGGTTGTGCTTTTCCACGGCTGTGCCTTTACCAGGCCCCCATGTACAACGTTCAGAGTGGTCAGTTATCTCAATTTGATTGACTAAAACCCTGGTTGCTAAAATGTCTCCCTGTTGCTGCCTTGTTGCTCAAGTAGGTTGAGTCTGTGGAGTTCAACGTCTGGGACATCGGTGGCCCCGCCAGCATGGCCACGGTCAACCAGTGCTTCTTCACAGACAAGGCCCTGTATGTGGTGGTTTGGAACCTGGCACTGGGGGAGGAGGCTGTGGCCAACCTTCAGTTCTGGCTTCTCAACATCGAGGTGAGGGGGTGCCAGCCCTTCAGCTCTCGGTCCTCAGGACATTGCAGGGGCCCCGCCGCTTCTCAGGGGGAAAAAGGAAAAAAGGAAATGGTTAGGGAGAGATGCTTTGCACTTTGCTGGGCTGTCACGAGGCCCCAGAATCACAGGTCACTGTGAAGCACTTAAAACCCTCCTGGGCCACATGGTTGATGGTGCTCTTGTACTTTTCTGCTTCCTTAAATTTAAGAGCCCCACATCGTGGACCCAGGAGGGGAACGGGGCTCCCCTCTTCCAGTGGAAAGGTGACGTGGGCCAGAAGCTGGGGCGCTGTCTGAAGGGATCAGAGATGGAGGCCCCAGGGAGTGTCACAGGCCCTCACACACCCCCTAGTGCATGGCAGGCCCTCGAGGTTCTCAGAGAGGAGTGTGGGGTGCAGCGGGGTGATGGTTGAGGGCCAGGCCATACAGGGTTGGCACATCCACCGCCTAGGGAATTGTTCCCATCCCCAGCCAGATTCTCTCTCACAGGCCAAGGCCCCAAATGCCGTGGTGCTGGTGGTGGGAACACACCTGGACTTAATCGAAACCAAATTCCGCGTGGAGAGAATCGCCACGCTGCGTGCCTATGTGCTGGCGCTCTGCCGCTCACCCTCCGGGTCCAGGGCCACCGGCTTCCCGGACATCACCTTCAAACACCTACAGTGAGTGTCCCATGGCATCCTGCTCATCCCCACCTGTCACGGGGCTGTGGCTGCCGGCCCCTCACTTATCCATCTCCCTGGGGACACCTGCTCTGCCTGCAGAGGGCTCCTGAGGCAGGGGCTGTGCTCCTCTGTTGCCCTGTCCAGGGTGAAGGGTGGCAGCTGGGCCCCCAGAGCAGATGCAGCCCTAGGGACGGTGAGGAGCTGCCAGAGGATCTGCAGGGCAGGGCCTGGAGACACTCTCTGTGCTTCCTATCCAAGTCTCCCCACCCCCAGGGCCAGTGCTGAGTGTGCACGGCCCCAGTGGGACCACGAGATAGAAACTCAAATACCACCCATCATATTTGTTAATCATTGATCAAGAACAGACCCCAGGTGTGGTCCTGGTCCTCCCAGTGTGTCTGACTGGTCCAGCGGGGCTGAGATGGGGAAGGGCCACAGGGTGGGGTTCAGGATGGGCCAGTGCTGGTGGGACCAGTGTCCTGGGCATGTTGATTCTCCCGCTCCTGTCCTTGGATTCTCACGGCAGCTCTGCAGGTTATGGAGATTGTTGTGCCCACTTTGAAGATTATGAAACTGAGGCTCAGCTAGTAAGTGTTCTCTGACTGCTCTTGGGTTCCCTCGCTCTGGGTGAAGTGCCATGGACATTGCTGCATGGGTCAGCCTGGAGACATGCCATGTGGCTCAGAGTACAGGATGAGGCTTTCAGGAATTCCTCGAGTGCCCTTGAGAATGCCCCCTGGGGTCTGCGATGATAGAAGTGCTGGCTCTGGGTCAGAAACCTGAGTCCCACCCAAGCCTGCTCCTTTCCAGCTTGTGTCCTTGGGAGTCACCTTGTGCCTGCATGCCTCACTTTCCTCCTCTGTAAAGTGGGCACGTTGGGAAGACAGACTAAAGCAGCACATTGTGGTGCCCCCAGCACCATGCTTTGAATCAAGTAAGGCCTCATTCAATTTCTGTGTCTATCTCTCATGAGTTTTCTCAACTTGCCAGTGTTTGGGACGAAACACTTAGGAAAACAGAGGCACTGCAGTACTTGTCAGAGAGGGGAGGTACGATGAATAAGCACAGTTCTTTTTTGCACTCACAGCGAGCTTTCCTGTAAGAGCCTGGAAGGTCAGGAAGGGCTGCGGCAGCTCATTTTCCACGTCACGTGCAGCATGAAAGATGTGGGCAGCACCATTGGCTGCCAGCGACTCGCGGGGAGGCTGGTGGGTACTTCTCATCCCCTTGAAGCCAGAGGGGCCTGCTTCCCATGTGTCAGGGGAACTGTACCTCCCTCTCTCTTTCTACTGTAAAACACATGTACTGTATATAGTGTTTGGTCCCCATGTGAGCAGTTTCTTGGGGGAAGGGAGGGATGGGACAGTGACAGGAAGCATTCCACCTACTCAGTCCTCTGGAGGGTGGCAGGCGAACCAGGCTGGCTGGGCACACCTGAGGCCCCAGCCTTTCCCACCTGTCCCAGATACCCAGGAGCTACCTGAGCCTCCAGGAGGCCGTGCTGGCGGAGCAGCAGCGCCGTGGCCTGAGCGATGATGTGCAGTACCTGACGGACAGGCAACTGGAGCAGCTGGTAGAGCAGATACCTGGCAATGACATCAAGGACTACGAGGACCTACAGTCCGGTGGGTGGGCTGGGAGGGTGGGCAGGGAGAGGGGATCACGTGGGTACCAGCAGGCACAGGCACAGGGCCCTGGGGAGAGGCATTCAAATTTTTCACCACTCTGCGCATGTCTGCAAATGACTGCAAGGACACTTCAGGTATCAATTTCGGGTCACAAATCAATTTTAACGAGTAAGTGAATTTACAAAGATGGAATCCATGAATAATGGAGATCAGCACATTGGCAATAGTTACAAGATGCCTCCTGAGAACATGTGAAGGGCCCCGTGTGTTGGGAGTGTTGGTTGCTTCCTAAGAAGAATCTGTAAGCTGGCCCCCTTAGGAGGAGGTCACCCAGAGTCCCTTTTGCCCTTTGTTTGACACTGTTCCCTGATCCCCTCCCCTGAGCAGCCATCAGCTTCCTCATTGAAACCGGCACCCTGCTTCACTTCCCGGACACCAGCCACGGCCTGAGGAACCTCTACTTCCTCGACCCCATTTGGTTGTCTGAATGTCTGCAGAGGATCTTCAACATCAAGGGCTCCAGGTCGGTGGCCAAGAATGGGGTGATCAGGGCGGAGGACCTCAGGATGCTGCTGGTTGGGACCGGCTTCACAAAGCAGACAGAAGAGCAGTATTTCCAGTTCCTGGCGAAATTTGAGATAGCCCTGCCCGTCGCTAACGACAGGTGAGGCCACAGACTGGGCTGTGCCGGTTGCTCCCTAGAGGAAGGAATTAGGGCTGGGACCACTGGTGGCTCGAGCAAGATTTCCAGGGACGGGCCATGATAATGACCTGCCTGCCTGGGCTGGGGCAGCAGGGTGTGGGCTTGGCCGGTCCCCTGGCTTGCTGCTCCTTCCTGTGCCTTGGATGTCTCTTTTCAGGGGGTTAAAAGAAATCCATTTATTGAAAAGGTGTAGGAAAACATGCAAGAATGGCAATGGCATTAAAGGTAACTTTGGGAAGTTCACACTTTGGGAGGTTGATTGCTTGGTTATTTGATGAATAAAAATGGAGTAAGTAACAAAGATGTGTGTGCTAATTATACAGCCCAGCTTCAAAATGCAGGGAGGGCAGGGGCTGGAGGGGCATGTGGGTTAAACCTAATGATGCTCTGACCTAAGCCAGCTTGGTTCTCAGGGCCTCCTTGCCCTAATTTCAGTTTCAGCCATTTCCTGGGTCTGATGCTGATGTTGGCCCTGAGGCAGTAGCCAGGATGCCAAATCCACAGACCTTTTCCATTCATCTGTCATAGAACTTGTCACCACCCTGCCCCTCAACCCCAGAGCTCTGGGGAGATGCCCACAGGAGACTCCCAGGGAGCTGCCCTGGACCCTGTGTGGCCAGCCCAGCAATTCCATCAGCACAGACTGGGTCTCCTGGGAGCCAGCCCTGGGCCATCTCTCTCTGAGATTTCCACTTGGTCTTATGACTATGGGAGGGGGCCTCAGTCCTTCCTGTTCCAGCTTCATGAGGGCCAAGATTGAGTCCTAAAAAGAGAAACCCCAAAGAGAAATTCAAAACCCACATGATCCCTCACACCATGGCCCAGGTGTATCCTCGACTTTGGCCCATGAAAAAGCACACAGTGAAGCAGCCTGTGAGTTTACAACACTGCCAGAATCTGACAATTTTCTGGTTATTTTATCAACAGATTAGAGGAATGAGGAGATATTAGCACTATGTAAAAGCAAGTCCCAACCTCCTTTCTTTTCTCATCTGTAAAATGGGAATAATACTATTATCTACCAGTATTATAGTCATTGTGAGGATTAAATTTGATAATACATGTAAACTATGAGAAGTGTCTCCTGCACCTGTGAGCTTCAAGGACATCAAGGACTATCAGTACTGTTATTGTTTCCATCTTTGTGTTAAATGTTCGTAGCCAATGGTGTCTGGTTCCATCTAGAGTCAGGAGTGTCCAAGCGTTTTCCATCTTAGCACAGGTATAATTGTTCCCTTGTGCCCCAGGGACAAGGAGTTCCAGCTCCTTTATATGGTCAAGACACTATCAAGAAAAACAAAGGCATTTGCTGCTCCTTTTAGAGCATGGTTTTTAACTGCAGCCCTGAAAGCCTCCAGTCCCTGGGAAAACCTTCAGGGCATTTCTGAACCTCCCTACACTTCTGAGTGTTTGTGTACCTTCCAGGTGGGGACTTGCTGGCTCTCAGCACTCAGGGAAGGCTCCTGCCCAACAGCTGAGACAACCTCAGGGACATAGTGTGAGCTGGCTCCGCAGTGCCCGGGTCTTCACAGACTTAATGTTCAACAGGCACATGAAGAACTCACCTCTCAATTCCCCAGGCTCTTCCCCTGGGACAGCCTTGCCCTACTAGTGATCACTTTTAAGGAGGTGCCAATGGTCTCCCAGGGCTCCGCTCACCTTGAGCAGGGCTTCCATTGCCAGTCAGTTTAAATCTCTTCACTTGCCATGCTGGCTTCTAAGTCTCCTCTGCCTTCAAAAATATATTGCACCTGCTCTGTGTGCTGCGTACTGGGGCACCTGGGTGTAGAGCGTGCTCCCTCCCCTTGCCCAGGGGACACCTGCCAGGTAGAAAGAAGCAGGAAGCTGCAGCACACAGGCAGTGTAGGGGTTCCCGTGAGATCCAAGGTGAGCATGATGCAGGCAGAAGAAGCAGGATAAATCACACTGGGCACTGATGAGGGCTTCCTATTTGGGGAGGTCAGAGAGATAAAGAAGGACTTCTCAGAACTTAAAGGACTAACTCAGGGCATCTGCTGGAGAGCACCTGGCTGTGGAGAGAGGCACTCTAGCTGAGGTAGTTGAGAAGGTCCTTTCACCCAAGACCTGTAATGGCTGAAAAGGACCTAAAACTTCACCATCTGCCCCCTGTCCATCCTTCTCTAACCCTTTGAGGTCAGTATCCTTTCTCTTCCCACGTCAGGGAAGCAGAATCGCAATGAGGTTAAGCTGTGTGCTGAAGACAGAGCCAGGATCGATCCCTGGGTGCTCTGCCCACCAGGCTGTCACTGAATTTTCCTTCTACAATATTTTCAGCGCTCCCTTTCAGAAAGTTCTAAAGACGTTTTATAGGACCTAAACTGATGTATTTTTAAAGGATTAGGAGAGCTGAAGGCAAACCTTTAAGAAAAGGGCACATCCAAGGCTCTGCACAAGGCTGCCTTCGCTCCAGGGCACACAGAAGATGCTGGTTGTCAGGGAAATCTTAGAGGGACCTCCCCCATTTCAGCTGTTTCCAAATGATCACAGTCATGAATGGCTCACTGACATTGTGATTCAGCGCTTTTATGAGTAAGAGTGCTCTCATAAAACATCGCTCTTTTGCACAAACAGCCTCATTCGAACTTTTAAGGCAACTGTGTTGTTTCAACTGGTCAAGAACAATAAATAGCTTCTAAGGCCAAAAACATTTCTCTGACCCCAATATCTACATTGTCCTTAGAACTGTGCAGCTGTATTTGTTTTTCCTTCACCATCCAAAGTTAATTTTAAGTGACTCCCCAGTCGCAACCCCATTTACAGAGAATTAACTACTATTTGCTGTGTCTGTTTATGACCACAGATGTTTCCACGTCTTCCCTTAGCCGTATTCTAGTCTCTATCTTAGAGACGTCAATAAACAGATTCACTGTGCCTATCTTCATTTTCTCTTGGAGCATTTATTCGAAGCATATAAACTACCCCCTCTATCTAAAAATAAGATTCCAAGGCCCTGGGAGGAAGGCACCGGGAAGCCTGAGCTGTTTCAGCAGAGCCTGCCCCAGGCCAATCCATCTGCTGGGGTCAGGGCCCTTCAGCAGAGCTCAGGCCCCTGGTTCACCAGCCCCCTTTGGTGTGTTTCAGCTATCTCCTGCCACATCTTCTTCCATCCAAACCTGGCCTGGACACCCACGGCATGCGGCATCCCACGGCCAACACCATTCAGAGGGTGTTTAAGATGAGCTTCGTTCCAGTTGGCTTCTGGCAAAGGTTTATAGCACGGATGCTGATCAGCTTGGCCGAGATGGACCTTCAGGTAGTTGCATTTTCTGCATGGGGCAGTTTTTGCTTGCATGCGAGGCACCTGCAACTGTGCCCTGGTGGGAGGGAGGGAGGGAGGAAGGGATGGAGGAAGATGCCCTTTGCTGAAGGAGCCTGGCTGAAGACCCTTCTCCTGCAGCAAATCTGCTGACTTAGGGCCCAGAGGCCAGTACAGCATGGCTGCCTTCTCTCCTCTAAGCCACAGACCCACTTGAATCATTCTGTGAATACCAAATCAGTGCCTGGCTGGCTTGGACAGAATATCCCATTAGGAGCACGGGTGCTAATCTAACCAACATCAACATCCCCTGGAGGGCTTGTTAGAACACAGACAGTTAGGCCCCACTCGGGTTCTGGCTCGGTGGCTATGGACTGGGACTCAAGAGTCTGCTTATCCAACCACTGCCCCAGGTGATGCTGCTGGTCAGGGACCACACCTCGAGAACCATGGCCTCAGAATCATGGCTTTACCATTCAGGCTGTGACTAGACTCCCCTGGGGAGCTCTAACAGACACAGACCAGACACAGACACAGACCACTAAGTCAGAATCTGTGGGTGTGGCAGCCAGGGATCAGTATTTTTTAAAGCTTTCCAGGTGACTCCACTGTCCAGTCAAGTTTGAGAACCACTGGCATAGAACTTTAACTTGGTCTGGGAGCAGTGAAGACGTAACCCAAGGAGTTCTTTTCTGTGGGTTCACCTGGTGTTGTGTTGAAGGAAGTCCTGGCTGTCAGTCAACATTCATTTCATGCAAGACAATAATATGGAAATAGTGGTTGGCTAGAGTGGTGGTTCTCAAAGTGGGGTTCCTGGGCCAGCAGAATCAGCCTCACCTGGGAGCTTGTTAGAAGTGCAAATTCTCAGGCCTGCCCCAGGCCTGCTGCATCAGAAACTCCAGGATGGAGCCCAGGGCTCTGTTTTTCACAAGCCTTCCAGCGAATTGTAACTTACTTTACAGTGTGAGAACCCCTGACATAAGCCAGGACTGTTGAATAATTGACATTAAACTCAGTATGAGTTTGCTTTTGCCATGTTCTATTTATAAGGCCCTTATGGAATTAAACTTCTTGTATTAAGTAAAGATATTCTTTGATCTTCCCATTTTACTGAAATGTTCAAAAGTAAATGGAAGAGCCTGAAAATGCTTTGGCATTTTCTCTCACAGCTCACGTTAATGGGAGGGAGACTTGTTAGCAACACAGTTGGGTGCACTGACAGATGGAAGGAGTGGGTGCATGGGTCACTCTTCCCTCCCTTTGAACTCTTCCTCCTGCCATGTTCTAAGTGGAAGGTCACCAAGCACCAGCATCATGTGAGGCCTGAGCTTCCAAGTGGGCTCTGTGGCTGGCGGGGTGTGGGCCCAGCCGGGTGTGGAGGCAGGCGCCCTTCCTGGCAGCATCCCTCACTCAGAATTAGGAAAGAAGTCCTGTTGAAGTTCAGATGAGGAAAGAGAGTTCAGTCTCAGAAGCATCAAAGGCATGCAAATTCAAGCATTGATAAGATACCACTTGTCACCTATCAAATTAGCAAAGAGCTAACAGCCAGCCCCAGAATCAGGAAAGTTCACACACCATGGTCAGTGAATATACAGCCTATTCACCTTGAAAGCGATTCCTCACTAGGCATCCAGAGCCTGAAAATGTTCAAACCCTTTGACCCAATAATACTACTGCTATAAATCTGAACTACAGAAATCATTTGAAATCAGAGAAAGCTCTGTGGTTTTTCATGTTCATCTGGCTTATCTGAAAGAGCAAAAGATTGGAACCAACCTAAAAGTCCAAAGAAGAGAATGATTCAGCAAATTACTATACTTAATAAAATATTGAGCTTTATAAAAATGAATTTTATGAGTTTTTAACAACATAGGAAAAGTTTTTTAAAATATACACAATTAGAAATTTAGAAATAAAAAATTACAAAATATGACCTCAGCTGTTTTATAAACATACAGGTAGATAGGAAAAAAACCTGGAATAAAATATACCAAAATTTTCATGATCTATGTATTAAATTGGTATTTTATTTTCTCTCATATTTTTCTATATTTTCCATATTTTCTAAGGTAACTTTTTGCTTATAAAATCAGGGAGGGAAAAGATGTGAAAAAGAAAATCCTGTTTTCAATCTTTTAGGGAACATGTGTTCCCAAAGTATCCTGGAGACCCCCTCAGATAATGCAGCATTTCATTTGGCAGCAGGATGAGCGGTGCAGGAGGGAGGGGGTGGGAAGATGGATGGTGGTCCTTTATCACGATGGGGCTAGGATAGCCTCTTCACAGCTCTGCCCAGGGCCAGCGAGGAGCCTGGTCTACTTAAGTAGGGTCTTTTCTCTGTCTTTCAGCTTTTTGAAAACAAGAAGAATACTAAAAACAGGCACAGGAAAGTCACCATTTACAGTTTTACAGGAAACCAGAGAAATCGCTGCAGCACATTCAGAGTGAAAAGAAATCAGACCATCTATTGGCAGGAAGGGCTCCTGGTCACTTTTGATGGGGGCTACCTCAGGTAGGAACATTTGGGAGCTCACCTGACTGGGTCACCACGGTGCTGCAGAAACGGGCCCCAGGGCAGCCTCCGCTGGGAGACTGTCCACTTGATGTCCAGAGTTCTGTTCCCAAGGGCAGGTCATCATGGAAGCTTGCTAGAAGTAGGAAACTCCCAGCAAATGTCCCAGAGCTTCCCCACCTTCTCACCCCTTCCTCTCTCTGCTTACAGAACAGGAAAGGCAAGGGAGGGTGTGGTGACCACAGCCCAGCGCTGGAGGGAAGTGGGTGGCCACTGAGCTCAGGGGTGAGAGTATCTAGCACCCCCTAGTCACTTAGGTGGGACCTACAGGGGCCTTGCAGCCATCCAGCACAACCCTCTTATCCTAAGAGATGATGCCCCAGGTGATGACACTGGTTCCCCAACCTGTATCCCACAGTACCTACCTTAGCTCCTTTTTCCTGTTCTCTCTCTTTTTTTTTTTTTTTTGAGAGAGAGAGATAAAGTCAGCTCAACAGATTAGTAACTGATTTTTAATCAGGTTTAGTTTAGTACATACAAGATTATTTCATACTTACAATTAATTTTTCAAAATATTCTCTCTGTGAGAAGAGAGGGGAAAAGGGGAAAGTAACTTTTTTGAGGGCCTGATTTGGGCCACTCTTGGTGCCTGGTGCTTTCATATAGATGTTCCCACTTAAAGCTCACAGTTGCCACTTGGCAGATGAGAAGCCTGTGGTTCAGATGGAAAAACCTTCCCCAGGGTCACACCTAAGGGTCAGATCCCAGCCTGAGCGTCCCTTCCTGCAGTCCTCATTGTGTACGCTTCACCATTTTGGGGACAGCGGGGGGACAAGGCAGGGCCATGCATGTAAGTACACAAACGCAGGAACCTCCTCTGACAGTCCTGCCTGGGCCACTGCCGAGGGGGTGGTCCCTGGGGGTTGCACCCTCACCCTGATGGCAAGGAGATTAAACCAGGGCCCTTCACAGCCGATAACAATGGACCCCTTTTTGTTTCTGGGTTGCAGTGTGGAATCCTCGGATGTGAACTGGAAAAAGAAAAAAAGTGGAGGAATAAAAATCATTTGCCAATCGGAAATAAGGGACTTCTCGGCAATGGCTTTTATCACAGACCATGTCAATTCCTTGATCGATCAGTGGTTTCCTGGTAAGAAAATGTTTTTGAACCAGGTCTTGGCTCATGTTAATATTTCTTTATAAATCGGGGTGGGGCTCCTTATTTGGAGAACAGAAATCCCACTGCAATTCAGCCCAAGGGGACCAGAGGTGTCCTAACAGACCTTTGGCAGAGTCTTAAGCCCTGGGGGAGTCCAGCTGTGGGCATGGGTGGAGGTGCTATGAGGAAGAAGCGGGCCCAGACCCACAGGTCCTGGGAGGGATTTTGCCTCTGGCTGCCCACAGCGTGGGGGAAGAAGAATGCCCCGGGTACCGCACATGGTCTAGGAAGACCCTCGATGTGAGCCTCACGTGTTCTTGTTTACATGGTGAGGACAGGACTGCTGACATCCAGCGGGGAGCCCGCAGCTGGAGATTCATCCCTTGTGCAGGGGTGGGAGGGAAGGCACCACACCTGCCAAGGGCCCCCATTTTCCTTCCCTGCCTACCCCAAACCCCCGAATCCCAGCGGTGATCAGCCACCCACGTAGCCCTTTCCAGCCCCTTTGATCAGTTTCTTCATTGACAGTCCATCCAAAGAAAATACTTTTTGAAGTGAAGCTCTTGAGGTCCTCTGTTTGTTTTGCTACTGAAGTGGAGACAAACCCACTGTGGGGCATCCTGCAGGGAGGAGGCCATCCAGTCAAAACCAGGCAGCCTCTTCCCTGTGAGCCCTCAACTCCGGAAGCCTGGAGACCAAGAGAGCAGACAGCGAGTTTGGGATCCTAGTGCCGCCTCTGGCCTGCTAGTCCAGTCCTCTGGCCTCCTAAGCTCGCTTTCTCACCCGTACACCATCCCTGCATCCTGGGAGAGCATCACAAGAAATGCTTAAGAAACAGTGGCTGGGCGTGCTCATCATACTCTGGACACCCGGGTCTGGGGTCCTTTGGGTGTTGATGGGAAAGGTGACCTACAAGGAAAAAAAGCTTAAAGGAGCCTAAGGGAAGGTAGTTTAGTGTGTGGGTTGGGGCAATTGGGCGGTGCTTGGCCATACAATGGGGGCCTCTAGGCCATTTGAACCCTACGAGCCCTTTGTGATCTCCCCACAACAGGTGCTGCTGGGGATTTGACTAGAGCCTATAAGACAGGAAGGACTGAGCTGAGGGCCTGAGACAGGGCTGCCTAGACACAGCACCACCAGCCAGCTGGCAGGATGTGTTACACACATGTGCCCAGAAAATTCTACACGTCCACCCTGCACAAAGCAGGATATCAGCTCACCCTTCTGGCATCTCCACGGAACAATTTGGAGGGTGTCTCTTTGTACCTTCTTTCAGGGGTGTGCAGAAAAGCTGTGTCTCCTGCCCAGGGGAACACAAGTAAAGTGACTAGATTTTGTCTATTATAATTTGTACTCATTTCTCCTCCTGCATTGCTCTTCTTGAAAAGATCATAGTAATTGCAAGCCTTATGTTTCTAATTTTAAGAACAGCTCCTACTGGTTGTGGTTTGGTCATTGGAGTGTGGCATAGCTCAGACCCAGCCTGCAATGTCCTTCCAGGGCCCAGCTGTGCAGGAGGGATCCCCAAACTCTCAGCACCTCCTAGGCCAGCTACCTCTGGGTCTAGACCCCCTAGCGACTGTCCAGTGCATCCCTGGCCCCTCCCTGCAAGTGTCTTTTAGGATCGAGGATGGTGCTCCCCAAAAAGGAACCCGAGTGCAGCAGTCATGTTTCAGCCATTCCCAGGGGTCCAGGCCAGGGCAGATAGACCCCCTCCTGTGAAAGGCTCACCCACCCTGGGGGTGCAGATGCTGTTCAGGGACCCACCTGCAGCCGCCTTTGTGTGAGCTGACTCCTGCTGTCTCCCCATTTAGCCCTGACAGCCACGGAAAGCGATGGGACCCCACTGATGGAGCAGTATGTGCCCTGCCCAGTGTGCGAGACCTCCTGGGCTCAGCACGCCGACCCAAGTGAGAGATCGGAGGATGTGCAGTACTTTGACATGGAAGACTGCGTGTTGACAGCCATCGAGCAGGACTTCATCTCCTGTCCCAGACACCCCGACCTCCCCGTGCCTCTTCAGGAGCTGGTCCCTGAGCTGTTCATGACCGACTTCCCGGCCAGGTATGCCACAGCGCCGATGCACAGCACCCAACCCCAGGTGACTTTTAGGTTCCTGGCCTAGGCTGCCTGAAGGGAAACAGGCTGTCAGCTTTCTTTTTGAAGCTACACAGGCCCAGCCAATAGGCAGAGAACTTGGAAGTTGAAGTCACCCTGGGACCCCACACCATTTCTCCCTCACATTAGCTGGTGCTCTTTTCCACTGAGCTGTCCCTCCTCTCTGATTCCTACTTTGCTGCTGGATCAAGGAATAGAAGACAAATATCCATTGGTGTCCAAAAAGGGGCGCTCCCAGATGTACCACCTCATTTTCCTTTCTTGGCAAATGCTGACTCCTCACTGCTACCCTGCAGCAGAGCATTTAGATCCCCTAAATCTGTTCCTAGAGATGAGTCTACCTATATTAATCTAAGATAATAACTGGGGAGAGAATGCTGGAGAAAAGAGAAAACATTTTGTGGTCCCACCCTATAGGAAACAGTCACAGAATCCAAGTGCTTGGTAAAAGATGGAATCTTCTGTAGTCATGGAAACCAGAAGCCATGATTTGGTCTCCCTGGAGATAATTTGACATTGGTGGTTAGCAATGTTTTTGGAGTTGTGAAATCCTGTTGTTTTCTTATTCAAAGGATTGCTATTTGGTTTCTTTAAAGAAACCCTTGGGGGCGGCGAGAATATTTGTGTTGTCATTTTTCCAAATTGCTCCCCCACCCCAAGAAAATTGATATGGAGTACTCCAAGATATTGCAGGATTGTGGTTCCGAAACATGCTTCTGGATGGGTCTATTAAATGAAGAAATCACTTCCTACATTGGAAAAGTTCCCCCATAGATCTTTTTAATATTCCCATTACCTCATTGGTAGAAATGACAATTAAATACCACTCTTCTGAAGAGTGACTTACCTTTATCTCTAGATCTTTAACATGAGGGTTGTCACGTCTTGGAGACCACATGCAGAGATTTATATATGTGCAAATCAGATTTCATGGTGGGGTGCCCAATTAGGCAGCTCCAACTTTTAGAATTTTCATTTATTTGCTGAACCTTATTATGTTTTATGCCCCCACTGAATCTGAGCTATTGAGTCTACTGTATGGAATCTGGAAAGCAAAGCCAGATTGGTTGTCCCTGTTGGTTTGGATCTAATTGCAGGCTATAGCATGGTTCTTAAACCAAGGTACTCGGCTGGGAGTTGAAATGCCCAAGAATCTGAACAGAATTCACAATCCAGCAGAGACTCTCTGGAAGCTTTAGCTATGGCCCAACCATGGCCCCAAAGCATCACACTCCCTGACTGGGAGTTTAGGCAGGTGGAGGCAGGGGCAATCTGGCATTCATGGAGCCTTGTCCTGTGTCCCCAAATTACAGGAGTCCTAGCAGAATGCCCCAAGGGATCTTCAGCATAGCCACTGTTCCCTGTCTTATGAGGCTTCCAAGTGCCCACACTTCCCGAGCGGTGGTTTTGGGGTGGGCACTTGGAGAACAGCCCAGTTCATCTTCAACTACATCACCAAGGTCTACAATGGGTACAGTTGCATCTGCCAGGAGTGTGATGTGGTTGAGCTGTGCAGAGTCTGAGCAGCTGCAAAATCTGTTCCTGGAAGACATGGGCAACAACTGCATGGTTGGGGGGTGGGAGAGGGGCATGGGTCTGTTGGGCCAGGAGAGCTCCAGGGGAGGCACCCGGCAGAGGTAGGTGAAGAGGAGCACTGGGGGACCTCAGCAAAGCAGGGGGAAGCCCGGAAATGGGAAGGCATCCGGCTGCCTTGCCCGCCCTCCCTCCCTCTTTCTCTCCCTTCCTGCATCCCTCCCTCTTTCTCTCCCTTCCTGCATCCCTCCCTCCCGGATTTCTGGGTTCCTTCCTTCCTTCCTTCCTTTCTTTCTTTTTTCCTTTCTTCCTCCCTTCCTGCCTCCCTCCCTCTTTCCCTCCCTTCCAGGAGTGACTTGCAATATTTCCAAAAGCCCAACAGAAGTCCCCCTTTTACCTAGGATTAGAACACACAGACAGGTGAGAAGATCTAAACTCCCTGCCTTTGGGTAAAATCCTAGCCATCAATTGTGGGGACACTGGCCATGCTGATCAGAAGCTCTGAATGGCCATTTATGTAATTATTGGCTTAATAAAAAGAAATGAGGAAACAACTAACCTAGCAGTAAATAAATGCAGTTTGTCTGATGGATACTAGCTCTCAAAGCATAGGACCTTTTGGAGGAAAATGTCCAAAGGAATTCTTTTTCTGTGTCCACTACCTTCAGAGGCTTCACCCTATACTACTCACCATCCACACCTCTAAGGCCATTCCTGTTATGAGCCCATTTTATAGAGGATACCAAGGCTTGTCAGGGCTGAGTGACCTGCCCAGGGCTGTGGTTTATCCCAGATCTGTGTGACCTCCCGGTGGCTTTGAACCCTGACTCTCCTCAGTGGGAACTAATGGCCAAGCACATTCTTGTACCCGTCCAGCCCAGGACCCACCTCCCACCTCAGCGGGCCTCTCCAGGTTATAGGGGGCAGGTAGGGAGGTCTGTTCTAATCCCCCCACATATTGTGTTTCCGTCAGGCTCTTCCTGGAGAACAGCAAGCTGGAGCACAGCGAGGATGAGAGCGCTGTCCTGGGCCAAGGTGGGAGTGGCACCATCATTTACCGGGCCCGGTACCAAGGCCAGCCCGTGGCTGTGAAGAGATTCCAGATCAAAAAATTCAAGAACTTTGCTAATGCCCCTGAAGGTAAACAGGGCCCTGCATCGTTTCTTTTCACATGTGTTTTCCCTTGGTCCAAACTTGCACCACCTTAGAGACCCCTGAGGCCACAGAGGCAGGGGAGGAGGGTGAGAAAAGCCAATGTGGGCCCCAGGGGTAGCCCCGCTTTATGCCTGGCAAGATGTGGGCCAGGCCTGAGGATCAGGCTGAGCAAGGCCTAGAAATTGCTTTTGGAGATTACTTTCGTGTCTGGACCTGAGCCCCCAAGAGTACGGGCCATCCTTACAATTTCCATCCGCTCCATGTCCAGCGCAGGCCTGACACGTGGTGGGCGCACAGTCAGACCTCAGGTGGACCTCTCACCTTGGGCCACCCCACCCAGCCATTAAAAGAAGGATGGTGGGCACTCCAGATGGATGAATTGGGAAGCCAGCATGGGTGGCTTCTCCCTTACCCCCTCTACCTGAAGGAGGGCACACCCTCTTGCCTTGGCATGCTCAGGTCCACACAATCATGTGCAGCTCAGAGATGTTCTAGAGCAGCACGTCACCACTTAATGCCCAGCTAGGGCTTCCTCCCTTCCAGCCGGCTGGATATTACATTTCTCACTGCCCCTGGCTTAGCATGGTTATCTTCATGATCACAAGAGGAATTTACACTCTTGGTAGAAAAATTAGAATCATAGAGCAATATAAAGAAACATATCAGAAAGAAAGAGACATGGGGCTTCCCTGGTGGCGCAGTGGTTGGGAATCCCCCTGCCAATTCAGGGGACATGGGTTCGAACCCTGGTCCAGGAAGATCCCACAAGCCGCAGAGCAGCTAAGCCACAACTACTGAGCCCTCTCGCCTAGAGTCCATGCTCTGCAACAAGAGAAGCCACCACAATGAGAAGCCCGCACACCACACCGAAGAGTAGCCCCCGCTCGCCACAACTAGAGAAAGTCCACACGCAGCAACGAAGACCCAATGCAGCCAAAAATAAAATTAATAAAATAAATTTTTAAAAAAAGAAAGGAAGAAACAAAACCATAGTTACATGCAGAGAATGTAAATCTAAGAGACTTTATTGACAAACACAATAGCCAATAATAGTTTGATAAAGTTGTTAGACATGAGCTCAGCATCAAATTTGGCAACAGTGACCCATTAGAAAATGCCTTCCATGGCAGCAATTAAACCATAAAATATTGAGGAATAATAATATTTATCATTCAGTTTAGTTCTCATCTAAATTCCAGCAGTGTGTGTGTGTGTGTGTTAAATCTGACTGATTCTAAAATGCATGTGGGGACTTCCCTGGTGGTCCAGTGGTTAAGACTCCGTGCTTCCACTGCAGGGTGCACGGGTTCGATCCCTGTTTGGGAAACTAAGATCCCTCATGTCGTGCAGTGTAGCCAAATAAATACATAAAAATTTCTAAAATAATGAAAATAAAATGCATGTGAAGTGACAAAAATCCAAGAACAGCCAAAAAAATCCCACAACGGAAGACAAAGGAGAGAGGCTTGCCCAGCAAGCGACTGACTTATAAGTCTCCAGGCATTAAGGCAGTGTTTTCCTGGGGCACGGCTGGGCCTGTCAAGGGAATGGAGAGAGCCTGCATGTGTGTGGGAGGCGAGGCTGGCACGTGGCAGAGGTAGCGTCAGGAGTCAGTGGGAAAGGCTGACTATTCGATAAACTGGGGCAGACTTGGGTCAGCCTTCAACCATAGTCAGAAATACATTCTTAATGTTCTAAAGACCCAATGTGAAAAATAAGACTTTTGCACTTAAAAAACAAGTTTGTCTGGCACACACATAGATCTGGCACAGTTGATATATTTTAACTGCCAAGATTTTCTTCATGCTGTTTAAACTTCCATGTCCAATGATCCCTGATTTTAAAATCTGAACATAGAGGAGGGACAGATCAGGACACAAGAAGACAATCAGGACCTGGTGGACACTGCTCAGTGACCTCAGGGCTGGCCACAGCCTGGTGGGTGACCAGTTGGTGGGAAAGGTCCCTCAGGGGGACTCAGGCAAATGCCTTACGTGAGGGATGCATTTCAAGGACATTGGGAGAAGATTCCAGCACAGCCCACCACTGCCCATAGACCTTTCTCCTCTGGCCTGAGATGATGTGTCACAGGCCCATGGCTGCCCCATGGTTTTCTCTCTGGCTGACAAGAGGGCAGTAGTTCTTTCTGCCCTTCATCGTCCTGGCTTCTGGCAGGGAGTAAGGTGAGCAGCAGTGACCAAGCCCCCAGCATCCCTGCAGATGAGCAGCGGAACTTGGTTACATGCCAGACATGTTGCCTGAACTCTGGGTGACACTCGGGTATGCCATAGGATTGGAATAAGATCCAATTGAGACCCTCAGGCAGCCAGCAGCAGGGTGGGGTGAGGGCTAAGAAAGTGGGTGACAAGCGTGGGGGCGTGTGCACCAAGGGGATA
>NW_006770524.1:178013-179048 GCF_000442215.2 Lipotes vexillifer | reverse complement strand
CGAGTGTGACAGGACAAGTGTAGACCCGAGGAGGGGGCTTGATACCAGCCCGGATGCCTCAAGAATGCCTACATTTGGTGCCAAAATTGGGTGACGATATTGCAACCCCAGTTATGTTGAGTGACTTAAAATATAAATCCTGGCCCTGCCCAGCCCCTCGAGTCCCTGTGAGGCAGCTCTGAGTGTGACAGGGCCCCCACACAGAGTCGCCCTACACAGGCTCCCCAGGCAGTGGTGACAGCTGTGCTCTCCCTGCAGACACCATGCTGAGGCACCTTCGGTCCACAGACGCCATGAGGAACTTCTCGGAGTTCCGGCAGGAGGCCAGTATGCTGCACGCCCTGCAGCACCCCTGCATCGTGTCCCTCATCGGCATCAGTGTCCACCCGCTCTGCTTCGCCCTGGAGCTCGCCCCACTTGGCAGCCTCAACACCGTGCTGTCCGAGAATGCCAAAGGTACCCACCATGCCCAGAATCTTCCACAGAGCGCTGCCTGGGGCCCGCCCCAGTCCAGTCCAGCCCCTGGGAGGCCAGAGAGCCCGTGGTGGGCAGCTCAGGTCCTGGGGAGCCATCTGTGGCCGGGCACACCCACCTGTGACTCATGTGCCACTCCTAGTGGGTGATAAAAGGGCTTCTCCAGGCCTAAGTGCTGGGCAGTGGTGTTGGCGAGGCTGCAGGAGCTCACAGTTTGGAGTCAGACAGAGCCATGTTCCAAGTCCAGGCTGTCTGCCATAATCCAGGAAGTTGCTTAATTTACTCATCCATAACAGGAGGATGAGATGATAATAGCCCCACTTGGAGGGCAGTGAGAGCATCAAAAGAGGCAGCCCAGGGAGGCCCGATCAGCAGCAGCCTGGTGAGCCCAGTAGCTACATAAATCTCTCCTTTGCCCATAGCTCACCACATCTGTCCACCATTGTTAAAAACCTGAGACCCTGGGGTCACTTTTTTCCTGTATTATTTTTTAACAAAAGTTTTAAATATTTGCCCTGAGAAATGGGTAACTAAATTCCAAACAGCTGACAGAGGGAAAGA
>NW_006770524.1:143142-177959 GCF_000442215.2 Lipotes vexillifer | reverse complement strand
GGAAAGAGGTAGATGTCTTTTAACTCAGCAAGAAGAAATGCAGTTAAAATCAATTATTCCTCCCCCAGTGGAAGAGATTTTTTTTAATAGAGTTCTTATACTGCAACTCACCCCTTGACAGTATGGCAATCTTGTCCTGAGATGAACTCTAGGAATTTTGAATCCTTGCTCTTTTTAGTAAAAACACTAACAATTGCAGAGATGTAATTCATGAGATGCCATGAAGCAGTAACAACAAGAATTTCTAACCTAAATAATCTTAAGAAGGTTGTTCTCTGTCTCTTCTGGCATCCAGCCTGGAGAGCAATGAGAACGCATCAGTAGAATATAAAGTATTGAGGGAGACAGAGGTAAGAAAAGAGTTGTTATGATGAGTTTGATAATTTTTTCTTTGCAAAGATTCTTCCTTTATGCCCCTGGGACACATGCTCACCCAAAAAATAGCCTACCAGATAGCTTCCGGCCTGGCCTACCTGCACAAGAAAAACATCATCTTCTGTGACCTGAAATCAGACAACATCCTGGTCTGGTCTCTGGATGTCAAGGAGCACATCAACATCAAGCTGTCGGACTACGGCATATCCCGGCAGTCATTTCACGAGGGTGCCCTTGGCGTGGAGGGCACTCCTGGCTACCAGGCCCCAGAGATCAGGCCTCGCATCGTGTATGATGAGAAGGTACGGGCCCTGGCCCACTGCTGTCCCCTGGCCCAGGACTGCATAGTCCTGGAGGCACCTGAAGCTTCTGGGCTCCACATGCCCCCAAGCACACATTTCTCCCTCTCCCGTGCTCAACCACAGGCACTGGCTTGAACCAGAAGGGCACAGAGGCCTGTATCTACCTAGTAATGTCACGGGTGACTTCTCCTTAGCTTCAGAGCAGTGACCTAGCCTCAGAATACTCAAACCTCAGTTCAGGAACATAGTGAAGGCTGTGCACAGTGGACAAAAAGACCAAGACAAGAGATGGGTCCGGATTTATGTCCCAACTCTGCCATTTAAATGTGCAAAATGGAGACAGAGGACCAGCCTCACAGTGGCTTGTGAGGAACAGACAGATAAGGAGGCTCCTGGTCAAATCAAAAGGCAGCATCACCAAAGCCAAGAGAAGAGAGTGAATTCTGGCAGGTTAAGCATGGCCTCCCAGGCGGCCGCATGGCCAACCTTGGCTGAGACAAAGGCTAAATGCTTGCCTTCTTCCCTGAGGGCTGTTTGGTAGATGCAGGCACACAGACAACTTAAAAACATCTTATAGTGCTCGCCTTGCATCTCGTGCCAGCCCTGGTTAATTAATCAGCCATCATTGAAACTCCCCTGGTCTGTAATTTCTCATTATTTGGTGATTTGCAGATGGGTCATTGACTAATTGCTTCAAGAATGACCCAAGCATATGTGGGTTAAATTGGCATCTGTAGCTATTAACCAAGATAGAAAAGGCAAACCAGAGTGACAAAAATAAGCTTCTTAGTAACAGGTGACAAGGCACCTCATAACTAAATTTATAACAGAACCTTCACATTGAAAACTCTCAGGTCTATCTTAGCCATTCTCCTGCTAAAAAGTTATTTCTTGACCCTCATGGAGACCTGTGTAACTCTCTCCTTTAGGCACATTTTCATGACATTTAGAGGAATCAAGATGTTGTGATCTGGGAGACTTTCCCCTCTTTATGATTTGCATGTACTCCTACTACCAAGCGTGTTTAAACCAAGAGTTTGCATTTTCCTGCCTTGTTTTTATACTTAAGGGAAAGGACCATGGCATCCTTCGAGCCCTTAACCAGTGCCTGACAGCAAGTTCTCATTATGTGTTTAGTGGATGGATGGATGAGTGGATGGATGAGTGGATGGAAGGAAGGAAGTATGGGAGGATGGATGGGTAAATGGACAGAAGGACAGTCAGATGGATGCATATATGGGTACATAGGAAGATGCGTAGATAAATGTGCAGGACAGGTGATCAGGTGGGTGGCTGACTGGATGGATGGATGGAAAGAAGGGAGGGAGGAAGGAAGGAAAAAAAGGAAGAACTGGAAGATAGATGGATAAAGGGACAGAATGATGGTTGGTGGGATGCTTGGACAGGTAGAGAGAGGTGGATGGATTGGTGAAATTGATGATTGTCTTCCTTTGGACAGGGCCCACGTTTTCCTTATCTAACGTGTCTCCCCACTCCCTCTCTCTCAGGGCCAGCTTGCAAGATCTGCTGGGCCCAGGAAGGGGGTCTGACTTGGCTTGCCTCTCTGCCTAGGTAGACATGTTTTCCTATGGGATGGTGCTCTACGAGTTGCTGTCAGGACAGCGGCCTGCACTGGGCCAGCACCAGCTTCAGATTGCCAAGAAGCTGTCCAAGGGCATCCGCCCGGTTCTGGGGCAGCTGGAGGAAGTGCAGTTCCATCGACTCCAGGCGCTTATGATGGAGTGCTGGGACACAAAGCCCGAGAAGGTACCTGGGGGCACAGAGCCTGGGGGCCTGGCAGCTGGTGGAGGCTATGGGTCTCCAGAGTGCACATGTATGGCTGCCTGCCCACCCTTCACTGAGGGTCTAGAACAAATGGGGCAACCCTTTTCTGCTCATCTCTTCTACAAAGAGATATGTATTGCTTCTAATACATCCAGTTCATTTTCTTTGAGTGGGTGTCACTCTCAGGAAAAATGAAGTTTTTTTTCCTCCCCAACTTTTGTGTTACATCATCATGCGAATAAAGCAAACCAACCTTTATAGCGATACAGCCCCCATCCAAGAGCAGAGAGAATGTACATATCTCTTTTTAAAGTATGGGAAGAAAGTTTGCTCATGAGAAGCAGGAGCCATATTATCATTTTGAAGCTAGTTGTTTTTGGAAGAGACCAATGGTTTCAAGGTTAAAACTCATTTATCAAATCAGATGATGCTAGTTTAATGTATGGAGAGTAAATGAGGTCTGAGAAAAAATATTTTCCAGATTTTGTGTCCCTGGGCATGGGGGTTGGAATATCAGAGTTTAGGCTAACCTGACCACCTGACTTTGAGTTGCCATGGATAACGGTGACCCAGACCCTGGAAGGGTTTGTTTCTGGTATCTGAGGTTATTTTGGCCTCTTGTTTTGATTGGGTGCTGAATAAGCAGATTCCACTTCTTCCTTCCTGGTTCAAGACCCTTAGTTTCAAGGAAAGAACAGGCATCCATCTGGTTGTAAGTGACCCTTGCTTATGACCCTGCTGGCCTCTCTCCCTCAGCGACCACTGGCCCTGGCAGTGGTGAGCCAGATGAAGGACCCAACCTTTGCAACCTTCATGTACCAGCTGCCCTGCGGGAAGCAGACGGCCTTCTTCTCGTCCCAGGGCCAGGAGTACATGGTGGTGTTCTGGGATGGGAAAGAGGAGTCCAGGTAACGTCTGAGGCCTACCGTGCCCTGCTGGTATCAGAATGTGGGGGTGTGACCATGGACCTGGGGAGCAGTCATGGATGACCATGGTGAGAGATGTTTAGTGGACAGTGGGTTGAAAGCCTGATGGAGTCTGCTTGAGAGAGAAAACAGTCCATAGACATGCGCATGTGGGTTTGTGGATAAGAGAAGCAGAGAACATGTGATGTCTGCCAGGGACATGGGGGGTGGGGGTCAAAGGAGGGTTTTGTTTTAAGATGGGAGTTATTTGCAGCTTGATGGTAGAGGAAGTAAATGATGCTGGGGGTCAGGAAGAGAGGAAGGTACTGGAGCAGAGTTGCTGAGTAGAGAGAAGGGAAGGGGTCCCAGGACCAAGCAAGAGGGATGCCCTTAAATAAGAATTCATGCCCCTCCCACCTTCCAGGTGCATCTCTTTTTCTTAGTGATGTAGCAGGAAGGACAGGGACATTGGGGAGGGGCTTTGCGTATTCGAGGAGAATGACAGAGAGGCCAGGGACTTGGAAAGATAGCATCAGAGACTTTGCAGAAAAGCACCATCCTGTGTGAGACCCTTCAGTCCTGGCCAGAGGTGTGGCCTCTCCCACCTACCTAGAGTGACATCTTCAGAAGCAAGAGAGCATTTCATGGCACGAATAGTCTTCTAGGAAGCCCAGTGCAACATTTGCAGGTGCTCAAATCTGATAAGGCTTAGATAAAGCAAAGCTTAAGATGCAATGAGATAAATGGAAGGGACTTTGCCATTTCCCTAGGTCATTATTGGTAAGGTTTTCATCAGGTTTTATGTCACTGGGACTGAGTGTTCTGACATAAGACGTGCTCTAAGAAAAACAAAAATGTCCTAAAAAATAAAAATTAAAAAATATATGTAAAAAGTGTATACATATATGTCCATATATATGTAAAAAATACATATATATGTAGGTGTGTATATACGTACATACATATACACACAGTCAGTAATTATAATGTTGGTGGTAGTGTTGCTATTTTAAGGCATTGCTTATAATTGTAGGGTAAAGTTAGTGAGTAATTATGTTGGTGCCATGCGTTGCAAATTGCGATACTCAGCATGCAAAATATAAAAGATAGGTTAAATGAAAATCCTGTAGTTCTGAATTTAAATTGGATGGATTTGTGAGTATTTTAGCTTTAAGAAAAATGAACTTATATTTTCTAGCTCTGCCCGTTGAAAAGGCCTAGAAACAATGACCAACCAAATACTAGTGAGCACCCCTAGGATGCAGATGGTGGTCTCTAAGTGCCAAGGGGAACCAAGGCTTATTGGAGAAGTGGCTGACTCCAGATTTGGGGCAGGAAGTGGACCTGAAACATCTGATACACTGGAAACAAGGATGCCATCAGAGACTTGTGAGGGTGGATCAAAGGGACTTCAGGAGCCAATCTGAATAGGTTCCCACTGGCCAAAGATAGGGCAACCAAGGATCAGTAAGAATAAATATCTACAATGAATTGAGACACATCAAATTGTTTAAATTCATTAGTTTCTAATGCTACTTAATAAAAAATAATAATTAAAAAATTTTTTTAACTTATAAAACTCCTCATTGATTATCATTGGAGGCTCCTAGGGAACAAACCTATTATTTTGAAAACTAGTCTATACAGAAAGAATCAAGGTTTTATTCTGCCTTTCCTATGTGAACTGTGCCCCATGGTAGCTAGCAAGAGATGATAGGAGGAAGTTTTTCTTTTTAGAGTAAATGAAGCTAATAAATGAAAAAGAAATGCTAAAATTAGAATGTCAGCATTTTGTAATTTCTATTGAAATAATGGATGTAGTCAGTTAACATTAATGATCACAAAAGGAGCGAGAACCAGACATTGTGTGCCTCTCAATAGAAATACACAACCCCAATGAGGAAGTATTCTTGCCTAAAAATTCAGATGTAATCTAATCAAGACTCCAGATCGGGGACAGGGGAATGAGGTAGATGAAACCCTGGGATGCAGGAACTCCACAGGACACCTCCCAGTGTCTTCAGCACATGACCTAATAGAGGAGAAAGAGAAAGAGGGAAGGAAAACCTATCAAAAGACTGAGACATAAAAATCAGTGGAAATGTGGGCTTTCTTTCACTGCTGATTCAAGCAAACTGAAAACAATAATGAGAGATTTGGGGAAGTTTGAATACTGGATATTCATATTAAGGAATTATTTTCTCTTAGGTGGGGTCATGCATTGTGGTTAGGTTTCTAATCATCTTTTTTTTTTCTAATTATCTTTTAGAGATAAATGCAGAAACATTATAGATAAAAGATGATTTGGGGGATTTGCTTCATAAGAATCTGGGGAGAGAAAAAAAATGGATGGGGGCAGAGATGAACTGACATGGCCATACGGTGATAATTACTGAAGCTGGGTGATGGGCACATGCTCTGTGATATGCACACTGTGAAAAAGAAGAAAGGAGGGAGGGATTGATAGGTGGGGCCTGGGCCCTCTGGTTTGAATGAAAGCACATGGTTTTCAAACTCCTTTATGGGCACAGCATCCTGATATCACGATGCTTTTGGTGGAATGTCAGAATCTCAGAAGACCAGGAAATATAGGCATATTGCCTATCATGAAAATATAGCCCTCTTACTATTAGAGAGTATAAATGTACACATAAAATAAATTGAAATGCTCACCAGTGGATATAAAAATAAACCCAATTTTCCCATCAATATTTATTTCCTCAACAGACTCTCTAAAATCTTTTAAACAAATAGAGAAAATTTTAAATTATTAATCTTTTTATTTCAGGGATTTTTACAAATCAGTGGAAAAAAATACTAAAATCCAATAGTAAATAGGCAAGGAACATAAGTATCCTTTGAAAAAGGTAAACAGAGAACAATGAACATATTTTTTAACAATTGAACTTACTGGTAATCAAAGAAATATAAATTCAATCTGCAAGATAACTTTTTTTTCTTGCTCATCATGTTGGCAAACCTTTTTTTCAAAGATAATAATGGATGCTACTGAGGGTGGGTCATACCTTACTGGTGAGCATCTAACTTTGCACATCTGTCTGCAAACCAATTTGTCAGTATGTCTTAAATGGCTTCAAGATACTTATACCCTTTGACCCAGTAATTGCCGGTCTAGGAACCTTTCCCAAGGTTGCAGGGATGTTGGGGTGCTCAGTGCTGCTTCTGGCATGGGCCCTGCTCCACCCCACTGCCCAGCAATACTTTCTTCACCTTCTCAGTCTTACAGACTCACCCAGGATATTGGAGACAATACTGCTCAGAGCTGTAAAAGCTTATCTCCAGTGGGAAGGGGAAGCCTCTCTCTGTGACTTGGGAGGGTTTTAAAAGCTCACCCCCAGCCTGAAGAAGGGGTAAGCTCACTGGAGGGTGAGGGGAAGAAATTATGGCCAGAAGCACAAAGGGCAGTGAGCCTGGGAAGTGAGAGTGGAGGGGGAAATGAGACCGAGACCATCCTGAATTAAGGAAGGGAAGTGGGTGAGAAGAAAGGGGGGACGTGCAGAAAACAGTATACACATAACAAAATTCTTGTTGGATGGAATAGGGGTGTGTTATCCTTTAAGTTTCTCTATATTTTTAATTTTTTCCAAGTTAAATGTAAAGTTATTTATAATATCCTAGTTTTATTTTTTCAATGCATAGAAAAAAGACTGGAGAAAAAGGGGGGAATATAACTTTGAAGAAAGTTTTCATTTGCTGATTTTTCACTCATCTCTCATCATGTGCAAATACACGTTATCAGTCAACAATGGCAAGGGTTTCCAAAATTTGATGGCAGAAAAATGTTACATTGAGAACTGCTATCCACTCACTTGACTTATTCCCTTGGACTGGGGAAAAGATCTGTGTGGCCTGGGTGAATAACAGACCCCTGCCCCAGCTGCAGTCTTCCCTCCAGGCAGTGAGCGTGCTGAATGCCTATCAAGGACGGTGGGGAGATGGCGATGCTGGGGAACATGGCAGGGCGGGTGAGTGAAGGGCCACTCTCATAAACAACAGCTTGTTAGTTCTCAGAGCACTTATGTTGGGGGCCCATTTTGAGACCCCCAGTCTACTCTGAAGTTCCCCCATCTGTCTCTGGTTGACCTGAGGTACTCTGCTGTGTGTGTGTGGCAGGGGCGCGGAGGGGAGACATGGCCAGTGGGAGGGCAGGGAGCGGCCTTAGTGCAGGTACAGCCCCCTGGTGTCCCTTCATGCTGTGGGCAACTTTTTGAGCCCTCAAAGGTCACAGAAAGAGGAGGGTCTTTCTTCTGCTTGGGAATGGCCTTTCTCTGCCCAAATGTTCAAGCATTACCAGGCAGGCAGAACCAGGCTCTTCCCCAGACATGAATAGTCCTTGAGTCTCTTAAAACATGCGAAATTGGACCCTGGGCTGGAAGGGGTGGACAAGGCCCACAGCTGATGTCCTCCTCCAAGGCTGCTACAGGCCAGGCCAGAGAGAGGGAGGCCTGAGCTGACTGCACAGTTGTTGCTGATTGTAGGAACTACACGGTGGTGAACGCGGAGAAGGGCCTCCTGGAAGTGCAGCGTGTGAGCTGTGTGGGCATGAAGCTGAGCTGCCAGCTCAAGGTCCAGAACTCTCTGTGGACGGCCACCGAGGTAACCACCCCTCTTCAGGACTCTCATTGAGGTGGGCGACACCAGCCCCTGGGGGGGTGCCATTTAGCAACTAAATATGCAGGACACCCAGGTACATTTGAATTTCAGATTTAACCCCAGCCCACAACTGTGAGACCCCAGAGCAATGCCAGCAGCCCTGTGAACAAGCAGCATCTCTGGGATTCAGCTAAGTGTCAAGTGCAGAATCCCGGCAAGAGGAGAACCCCAGCAGGTTGGCGAAGTGACTGGGTTTCTTATAACATTGCCTGTCTACACAGCAAATCCACTCAGCTCTGAGGCCTCGCGCCTTCATGTAAAAAGGTCAGCAGAAGGTGCAAGGAACTGTCTTCTGAGAGCTCCAGAGAGGAGTGCCCCAAAACAAATGCTCTGAAGCTACTGGGTGGGGGTGTATGAACTGGTGCAGCCTTTCCAGATGGCAAGTATGGTTCAAATATGCATCAGAAATCTCAAAAATATTTGTACCATGTAAGCCTCTGCAATTTTAGCTTTAAGAGTTTGTTCTAAGGAAAAAACCAAGACACACACACACACACACACACTCAGACTAGATAGTGCATAAGAATGCTCATCCCAGTATAATTCATAGTAGTAAAGACTTGAACAGAATAAACATCTGACAACAGATGAGCCAAATTCTGAGTGATAGACATGCACCATTCCCTCACAGACCAGGTAGGACAGGGCCTCTGCCTGCACTGATCATCCTGGGAGAAGAAAAGTGTGGAAACAGCATAGAAGTGTGGTCCCACTGTTGGGAACACGCACACACACCAATACCCACGGAAAACTGAAAGTCTGGGCCCCAAATCCCAAAAGTGTCTTTCTCTGGGTATTGGAGTATGGGCGATTTTGTTTTTCTTCAGTATATTCTGTAGTTTTCCAAGTTTTTACAAAGAACAGAAATATGAAAACAACCAACCAGAAAGCCTCAATAAGTTACTTTCCAAGGCATAAAGGGCCTTCTGAGACCGAGTGCACCCTAGGAACCGGCAGGCCTGTTGCAGCCCAGCTCTCATGTTTTTTTTTGTTTGGTTTTCTTTGGTTTTTTAAGTCTTTATTGAATTTGTTACGATATTGCTTCTGTTTTATGTTTTGGTTTTTTGGCCGTGAGGCATGTGGGATCTTAGCTCCCTGACCAGGGATCGAATCCGCACACCCCCTGCATTGGAAGGCGAAGTCTTAACCACTGGACCGCCAGGGAAGTCCCCCGGCTCTCATGTTGACTGTCTCCTCCGCAGGACCAGAAGATCTACATCTACAGCCTCAAGGGCATGTGTCCCTTGAACACGCCCCAGTGGGCTTTGGACACCCCAGCCATCGTCACCTGCTTCTTGGCGGTGCCTGTTATAAAAAAGGTGAGGTAAGGGGGAGGTGGTGCCTAGGTCTCTGATTCTCCCTTCCCTGTTCCATTGGGCTAGTGGGGAGGGAGCAGAGCCATGCTCTTCTGGATCACCAAGCCTAGGTCACAGTCAGCCTTAGAGAGACAGGAGATTGGGGCCATCATTAGTGGGCTAAGTGGAAGGCTTGCATTCTGCATGCATATGCCACAGCCTCAGTTCAGGTGAGATGCTTTTCTGGTGCAACTGGTGTCAAGGAGCAGTTGCATGTGTGCCCTTCCCCTTCTGAGAGCAGGGGCCTCAAGAGCCTGGCCCAGCACCTCCCACAGCCACTTGGTCACCGGGCCCTGGCAGGCCCCCACCCCTGTCGGGAAGCCAGCTCCCCTCCCCCTTCATCTCTGCCTCCTCTGGAGTGCTCAGCCTCAGTCCCAGAACTCAGTCCATCTTTGTCCAGCATGGCCCTGAAGACTCATCGCCTCAACTTCTAGCCCCTGCCTTTCTCAAATGAGTCTGCGAGTGGTGCCCTCCCCAGCCCTGGGCCCCGGCAGGGCTGCTGATCCTCAGGATCAGACCCAGCCCACAGGGCCGGCCAGGGCTCACCCCCCGCTACCCCCTCACACCCCTCTCCACCCAGCACCGCACTCTGAGTAGGCCCTTCCCTCCAGAATTGACCCTGCCGCTCAACACCTCTTCCTCTTCATTTCTGAAGATCAAGGGCCATGACCACACCCCCAAGAAGCTGCCCCTACCCTCGCCCCAGCTCCTCAGCAGCGTCCCCAAGGCTTCTCTGGCCTCCAGAACACCTTTGTGGGCCCTGAGGCCCCTGTTTGTGCAGCTCCCTGCTAGAAGGGTCATTATTGGTGAGGCTTTGTTAAAACATGTCAGCTATTATCATCTGATTCCAGTTCTCCCATCTGCAAAATGGGTGTAAAAGAGATTGAGAGGAGGATCTCTGGGCATAACGTACCCAAATCTCTGGGCCAGCGCACTGAGTAAATTTGAGCATTATTACTACTTCCTGACAATCGTGAAATATATGCAGTCTCCTCTCCACCCCTCTACAGTTTCATTTCTTAAGAAACTGAGATCAGGGACTTCCCTGGTGGCTCAGTGGTTTAGAATCCACCTGCCAATGCAGGGGACATGGGTTCGGTCCCTGGGCCAGGAAGATCCCACATGCCACACGCAGAGCAACTAAGCCCGTGTGCCACAACTACTGAGCCTATGTGCCACAACTACTGAGCCTGTGTGCCACAACTACTGAAGCCCCCGCACCTAGAGCCCATGCACTGCCACTGCAATGAGAAGCCCGCACACCACAGTGAAGAGTAGTCCCTGCTCACCACAACTAGAGAAAGCCCACACGCAGCAACGAAGACCCAACACAGCCATAAATAAATAAATAAATAAATTTATTTAAAAAAAAAAAAAGAAACTGAAATCAACCTTAGAGTAATTTTTGACTGTGGCCCCACGGGCAACTGGGGATCTCGGGACCTGGTTGCACTGAAGCACAGAACTCAACACAAAGTGTTATTTAAAGCCATGGCTGGCCAGAGCCCCAAGCCAGGGCACCACCACCCGCTCGACCAGCTGGAATAAAGCTGGCTCTGTGCAGAGCCTCCCTGCCAGTCTACCCCTCAGAGGCCATGCTGCCCTGTGGCCACGGATGACAGACCCCTGCATTCTTGCACGCGTACATCCACACCCATCTGGGATGTGGGACTCACCGCCTGGCTGGGGCCCAGAGCTGGGACTGATAGAGACCTTGCTCCTATTTGCTTTGGCTGTTTTCTTTCCTTGAATCCTGAAGATGGATTTCAGTAAGCTAGAGGCTGGTTCACTCATCACCTTGGACAGCCCAACTTCCCAGCTCCCAACAAGGGGGCTTTCTGCTGCTCACCCTCCCTGGCACAAGGCCCACATCTCTGCTGTCTCCCAGCTCTGGCTTTGTTCTCCTGAACTCTTCCTGGCCACCCCTCAACCCCACCCAGGCGTCTAGGCTGCTAAGCTGCTCTCCATTCCCAGCTCTGCACAGATGCTCCAAGGAGGCCTGGGCTGGGCCCAGCATTCACAGTCTCTGCAACTTTGGCCTCTGCCTGATGACCTCTGGTGTTTGTAGAAGAGCACATGCTTCATTGCGGGGGTGGGAGACACCCCAAGACCCCATCAGTGCCTAAACCACAGGCATTTCAGAGTAGATGTGGTAAGCGGGGAATGTGGCATAGTGGCCAAAAAGTGCCTCCACAAGAGGGTTGAATTTGGAAGTGATTTCTTCAAGAATTAGTTCAGCGGCACGTGTTGTGACTTGAGCATAAAACTGGGGGGAGTCACAGAGGTGACTGGGACTCAGCCCTTCCCTGTGCAGGCCAGTGCCAGGGGCAGTGGTGGGCACGCAGACCCAGGCCTGCTCTTACGGAGCACCCGGCTTGTGGGGCAGCAGGCAGGAGGCCAAGAGCAGACCCATAGGGTGTCCACAACTGCTGTCACCTTAAGGAGCAGAGTTCAGGGGAAGGAGGGCACCACATCCTGCCTCAGAAGGAGGCCCTGGTGACCTGAAGGAGAAGGCAGCTCCCTCCTGCTGGCATTGCAAGAAGCCCAGGCTGACCAAAGGCGAGCCGTGTGGTCCAGGCAACATGTGCCCCTTGCTCGGGTGCCATGGACCATTTTCCTCCTGCTCACAGGAAGGGGGATGGGTGTGGCTTTTCTGGGCCTGAGCTGCACCTCCTTTGGGAGCGTACCCAGAAGCTCCCACTGGCAGCCGCTGCCTTTTTAGGAGCTGGCTTCTCCAGGAAGTGCTTGTAGAAAGCGCGTGCCCACCTAGAGTACGTGCAGAGATGAGTCTTGCACCGACTGTTTCTCTCCCGGGTGCACAAGACTCAAGGGCATCAAGCATCCCTGTCTTCTCCCCGCAGAATTCCTACCTGGTGCTGGCAGGCCTGGCTGATGGGCTTGTGGCGGTGTTTCCCATGGTGCACGGCGCCCCAGACCACAGCTGCTCCTACCTGTGCTCACACACAGCCAACAGGTCCAAGTTCAGTATCCCAGACAAAGACGCAAGGCAGAACCCCTACCCCGTGAAGGCCATGGAGGTGGTCAACAGTGGATCCGAGGTCTGGTATAGCAATGGGCCGGGCCTGCTGGTCATCGACTGCGTGGCCCTGGAGATCAGCAGGCGGCTGGAGCCCTACTCAGCCCCTTCGGTGGTCACATCAGTCGTGTGTGGCTCTGAGTGCCACGGGGAGGAGGTCGTCTGGTGCCTGGACGACAGGGCCAACTGCTTGGTGATGTACCACTCCGCCACCTACCAGCTGTGCGCCCGATACTTCTGCGGGGACCCCAGCCCCCTCAGGGACGTGTTTCCCGTGCACCCAATAGGCCTGGAGCCCCTGGACTGCTCCACAGCCAGCCTGAAGGAGCCCAAGAAGGACTCCATTGCAGACATGAGCATCATGTACAGCGAGGAGCTGGGCATGCAGATCCTGACCCACCAGGACTCGCTGACCGACTACTGCTCTATGTCCTCCTACTCCTCGTCTCCACCCCTCCAGATGCCCATGTCCCTTTCAAGCCTACCCTGCTCCCCTGCAAGCTCTTCCAGCTTGCCTTTCTCCACTGACTGCGAGGACACCAGCAGGCTGCTCGAGCCCACCACGGGCTCTGACAGGTCTGAGCATGACCTGAGCCCCGTGGATGGTGAGGCGTTCAGCCAGCACCTGCAGGCTGTGAAGATCCTTGCCGTGAAAGATGTCATCTGGGTCCCCAGGTAGGTTTCCCAACAGGGAGCACCATCCTACACCGCCCACTGCTCTTGCTTTGGGGGCAGAGTGAGGGGAACCTTAAGGTACTGTCAAGATCCATCAGGAGCTTTTCCCTCTCTTGTGGAACTGGAGGGAATCTCTTTAGCAAATCTAAGAAGGGCTGCGCAAAAGCCCATCAGCCCTCCAGAGAACTCAGGGCACCACAAAGGAGAGCCACGGTCAGGTTTCCTACTGGGAAAGGCCTCCTTGCCCTGCTCCGGGGCCCTCTCGGTAACTCAATCCATTTGCAGAAGCTGCGTTTGTTCCCGTGCCTTTCTGCACACCAGCTCTGTTTCCCCTGGAGAGCACAGCCCTAGACAAACGGTTCCCCTTCTGGGTTTTGGTTTCTTAGGCGTGGTGGAGATGTTATCGTCATTGGCTTGGAGAAGGATGCAGGAGCCCAGCGGGGCCGAGTCATCGCTGTCTTGAAAGCCCGAGAGCTGACTCCGCACGGGTAAGACTGAGTGAGGGCAGCTCCTAGAGAACCCAGGGTGTGGCGTAGGGAATCGAGGCCTCACTGCCACCTCCCTGCATGATGGCCGCCGCCCTTCTGTCCTCCACCAATAAACATGGTGTCCACCACTGTGGCCATAGACGGAGGACGAACAGGCAGCTCCTAGGGGATCAGCAAATACCAGCTGAACCGGCCATCACCCACTGGTCATGGCTGCCTGTTTTTGGGGTGCCCAGAGCACCTGTGAACCAACTGCCCTTCCTGGGGTATGCCTCCAAGCTCAGCTGCAGTTGAAATGGGGATCCAATTGATTCCCCGTCCCTCTTGCCAAACAAGAGAGCCCTTCCTGAGGTGCCTCTCCTCCCATACAGCACCAGGTGGAGCTGCACAGCCAGGCCACACCAACCTTTGCCATGCCCACCCTCGCCATGCCCATTCCCAGGCTCAGCTGTACCCATATGCTGGGGGTCCCACCAGGAGGCAGGCCAGACTCCATTGTGAGGGTCATGCTGGGCAGGGCAGCCTGTCCAGACACAGTCTGCCTGACTATAGAGATGGGAGGCTGGTGCCAGCAAGTGTTCCTGGAGTCATCAGGCAGCTGGCAATGTCCACACCCCTCACTTTGCTGAGTCCCACGTGGTTAATCTCCCTTATGGAGAAATCGCATTCAGCCTGTTTTCCCCGGAGTAGGATGATGACAGAGGAAATGTCTATGGCACCCAGGCCAGTGACCCTTGCCCTGCAAGTGATACTGGAGACAAGATCTGGGTTTGCTGCTGAGCACCAGCTGAGTTTGTGGACGACAGTAGTTCCCAGATCGCAGGTCAGGCTTCCAGGGAAGCAGGCAGGTCTGTAGAGCCCGGGCCTGTTGACCTCAGAGTGCCCAGCATTAGTTCCCCTGAATTTTCTCCTGGTGTTGTTTTTCCTATTTGCCCCCCAAAGACAGGTTTACCAAGAGCCAGGCACACTCACTGTAGGGAGAAAGCAGCCCAGGCAGCCAGCAAAAGGGAGGCCAGCTTTTTGAGATGCACCTGTTTATTCCCTTGGCAAATAGCTACCAAGTGCCCGAGACATGCAAAGCCTGAGGGAGTGGAGGCCCCTTCACATCCCACTTTACATGCTGGCCTCAGTGCCAGGCAGGGCACACGGCAGTGTGTGCTCGGAGGTGGGACACACAGCCCCGCAGAGGCCCAGAAGGAAACTTGTAGTGTATGCCCGGATCATGCAAAACAATCCACAGGCTCAAAAAAAGTGTACATAGTTAGGACTTGTTGGTACAGGTTTTTTGCCTAATATATTGCCCTGTATTTCCTGAGCATGTGGAAACTTAGAAAGGGAGAAGAATCATGCCTGAGCTGGGTGGCAAGGAAATTGAGTTAAAGCTTAAAATCTGTCATGGACAATTGATGAGCAAGAATTATTAGGTAGAATTGATAATTCTGCCCTCCCTCAGCATCTGCAGGGGATTGTTTCCAGGACCTCTGCAGATACAAAAATCCGAGGATGCTCAAGTCCTTATATGTAAAATGGCACAGTACAGTCAGCCCTCCATATCTGAGGATGACAAAACTATGGACACAGAGGGCTGACCATTTTTTCTGGGCTCTTTGGGGTTTGAGGTGCATTAGGGAGGATACCTGCTCTGAGGTGAACCTGAAATGATGCCCTAGGTCCCTTTTTAGACTTTACAAAGACTGCCCACAGGCTGGACCACAGAGAGAGAAGCAGTGTGTCCCAGCACATTGGTGGTGCCAGGCTGGGGTGCACAGATGCCCCCTTAACCAGGCTGTGTCCTCCGAAAAGGTGCAGGGTGAGGGTCACAGCCCCGACCAAGTGGGGACCCCTGTGGGTTTTCTCAGACCCCCTCTCTCTGCAGGGTGCTTGTGGATGCTGCCGTAGTGGCAAAGGACACAGTTGTGTGTGGCTTTGAGAACGAAAAGCTGGAGTGGTGCCTGGCTGTCTGGAGGGGCTGGGGCACCCGCGAGTTTGATGTTTTCTACCAGTCCTATGAGGAGCTGGGCCGGCTGGAGAATTGCATGCGGAAGAGAAGGTAATTCCTGTGAAATGAGCATTTCTCGGACCGGGACAGCGTGGGCCAGCAGCCTGACCTCTCCACCTGCAGCCTGCAGCCCTCTAAAGACCCAGGAGACGGACTGGGTTCTCCTCTGAACCACTTGCTGCTAAGAAGTGCTGAGAAGTTCCCACCCAGCCCAGGTGGGGGGCGTTGAGGGTTCTCCTATTCTAGGGCTGAGTTCCCTGGATACCCCCATCCCCCCAATGCTGGTTTTACAGCCCAAGGGAAGACGGTGGGGTCTGATTGGGCCAAAGTCCCCCTGCCTCTTCCATCCACTCTCAGGGCTGGGCTGGGTCACACGAAGTGGGGCTGGGCCTTGCTGGCATAATGGGCCTCCCCACTTTCACCCACAGGTCTGGGGTGGAATTACACTAGGGGCTCTCAGTTGGGGAGCAGTTCGGGGCAGGGAGGGAGGAGGGCTGTGACCCCTGCCCCTTCCCCCGGTGGCTCACAGGCTCTCAGCACATTTCTCAAGCTCCTGAGTCCCCGGGGCCCGGGGCCCCGCTCGGGCAGGCTGAGATCAGATGTCCCCGCTTGGGAAAGTCTCTGTGTGAAAAGCCTTAGAAGGACCCCAGCGAGGAGCACTGCCCAATCTGGGGAATGAATGAGTTTCTTTAAGTGACAGGGCTGGAAAGCCAAGAGCCAACACAGGGCCGAGAGCACCAACTCAGCCTTTACATTCCTCTCCTGTCGACAGAAGGCAGAGAGACTCAATCATCAGGACTTGAGAAAGGGCCTGTGTTTACAGCTTTGTGAAATAAATTTGGATGCAGCTGGAGCATAAACCCTGTTTGCACATAATAATCTTGTTTATTACTTTAACAAATTAAGTCATATCTCAATGGTTAGGACTCTGATTGTGAAATCACATCGTATGAGGTTTATGTCAAATTATGTATTTACTACGCAACACATACAGCAGAGTAAAAAAGTGAAATTGTTAACGGGGATGTATGGGTATGATGGCAAGAACTTTCATAAATTGCGCACACACTTGCATGTACACACCTGTGCACAAATGTTCACATCGTCACCAAAAGTAACCATTTGAGGCTGCTTAACCCAGAACAGGAGTGTGAATGTGAGATCATCCTCCAGTACAAGCTGTTGACCTTTTTCTAAAATTAAATTATAAAAATCAAACAAGATTTTGCTGGTGTATGTGGGCAAATGTGATTCCTTTCATCTCAAGAGTGAAGTCATGGCTTTCTGTCTGTAGAGTACATGTAATAACAGCACAGACTCTTCTCACCCAGGCCCACTTACTGCCCCAGTGGAAGCGGCAGCCCCTCCTTGGCCCACGGCAAGACTGCCCCTAAGCAGTTTCTGTGGGCAGAGATGGGCTGTGGTCTCCCCACTTCCTTTTAGTGGCCTCAGGGGGGCTAAGGGTCTGAGCCTCCGTATGTCACAGCCATTGGCCCCTCAGCAGGTTCTTGGAGGTCACCACTCCCCCTTTCTTCTCATCTCCGCACCCCACAGCTGCCTAGTTAACTTCTCAAATGCAAACTGGGTCCTACGCCTCCTCTGCCCCAAACCTGTGGGTCACATCCCCCGCAGCCAGACTGCTCTGAGACACTCAGGGCGCCACAATCGGGCCCCAGCCTGCCTTTCCACGCTCGCCCAGCCCCAGGACTAGCACAAGCTGCAGTGAGTGGAGGCAGGAGCTCAGCTCGTGGCCTCTCAGATCCATCTGAGGGGGCTTCTTCACGAACTTAGAAACCATACGGAAATGGTCCATGAACTTGAATTGAATACCTAAAACTTAGACACTTAAGTGGAAAAATTACCACAAACTCAAAAGATGGACAGTCAGTCAGGAAAAATATATTTGTAACAAAAATGAGAGACAAATAGTTGGTTTATCTTTTAAATGAAGAGTTTGTACCTATCGATGAAAAAGAGAAAACGTGAGAGGAAAACAGGTAGAGGATATAACACTCAACCTCACCCAACAGTAAGATGATAGTCATGGAGACAAAAATAAAATGCTATTTATGGCCCTCATGTTGGCATCCACATGGAGCTCTGAGGGCACCAGGCAGAAGGACCAGCACCTGCAGAGGCCCTGTGGTGGGATGAGCTGCTGTGCTGGAGGGCAGGTGAGAAGTGGGTGTGGCTGGAGCATTTGGTGGGAAGGGAGATTGTGGGGAGGGCGGACAAGGCATAGCATCAGAGGCGTGGGTACCCATCGAAGCAACTGGGGTATTAGGGGTATTCAATGATCTATTTTTTTTATTTTTATTTTTTAATTAATTAATATATATATATATATTTTTGGCTGCACTGGGTCTTTGTTGCTGCAGGCAAGCTTTCTCTAGTTGCAGCAAGCAGGGATTACTTACTCTTTGTTGCGGTCCGCGGGCTTCTCATTGCCGTGGCTTCTCTTGTCATAGAGCACAGGCTCTAGGGCATGCAGTCTTCAGTAGTTGTGGTGCACGGGCTTCAGTAGTTGTGGCTCACAGGCTCTAGAGCGCAAGCTCAGTAGTTGTGGCACACGGGCTTACTTGCTCCATGTATATGGGATTTTCCCCGACCATGGATTGAACCCCTGTCCCCTGCACTGGCAGGCAGATTCTTAGCCACTGCGCCACCAGGGAAGTCCCTGATCTGTCTTTAAAAATCACTTTGGCTGCTGAGTGGAGGATGGACTAAAGGGGAGGCACTCTACAATGGGGCCGCTCCTTCAAGGGCATTTGGGCTATATCTACCTAAATTTCAAACACACATACCCCAAGACCCTACCCTAGCAGTCCCACTAAATATTTGATCCTTAACTTCTGTGAAAATGTTCCAAGATATAGAACAAGGATGTCACTGCAACATTGCTTATAATGGTGCCAAACAAGTGACAGCCTAAACCTCTATCAGGAAGGAGGTTGTATAATGCCTGTATCTCCAATAGTGCCATACTCTGCAGCCTTTCAGAGACGGGGCAGTGCTAATGGTGCTGGTCTGACGTATCCTCCGAGGTATAATAAATGTGTTGTTTTTATAAAAAGCAACTTGCCGTACAGTGTGTATAGAGTTACTACTTGCATTATATAAAAAAAAAAAAGTTGTACAGCTATATGTGCTTGCACAGGGAAAATACACTTGAGGATGCCCAGGAATCAGGTAGACATTTGTTGCCCCTGGGGAGAACTGAGGAGTAGGCCTTTTATTTTTACTTTATACCTTCCTCGGCACTGTTTGAATTGTAAAATAGCCTTCTTAGGAAGGCTAAGCCAGGCTGGACCCAGGAAGGGCACACCTCGGCTTTGGTGTCAAGAGGTAATGGGAAGCCCCCCTATGTCCCCTCTCCTCCATGGAGGCACCTGATCCCATCGAGGGGGTCAGGTTCCAGGGGCAGGGCCAACAATCTGTCATGTCCTTCTGACCCTGGGGCCATGGCCGAACCAGAACTCACCCTGGCTGTCTTGCGGATGCAGGCAGAGTTCTGGGCTGAGGGCCGAGCAGAGGGACAGGCATGACGGGCTGGGGACAGTTGACCAAGATCAGTGGGCTCTGACCCCATTCCACTCTTGCCAAGAGCACAGCCCAGTTGCAGGTCAGACTCCTCCCCTAGCGGAGGGCAGCGCAGCCTCTTCCCGCCCTGCACCTGGGAAGCAGCAGCCGTTCTGATGACTGGTTACCAGCTGCACCACCACCACCTTCCAGCGCCACCGATTGCTCAGACCTGCAGAGTCTCTGCAAGGACCCTGCCTCGTGGCAGAGGGGCGGGGGAAGCACACCAGACCCCACCTCCTTACACAGCGCCTTCGAGGCTGGGAGTACGTCCTGCAAAAAGCATTCAGTAAGCCCCAAAGGGGATGCGAGGTGACACGCAAACTCCCCCAAGGCTCAGGAAAACCAGGAAACATGGAAATCCTGCCCTGGAAGGATCCACATCTTCCAGCACGTCAGGGCCTGGGGCCTCAAGTTCTCTGCACCCCTTAGTACCTGACACTATTTCCCACCCTTTGCAGAATGGAGCAGTTAAAGGGAAATGGAGGGGGTGTATTAGTTATAACAGCACTTGGAGAATCACAGAAACTGCTCGCTGCACCCCCTTCTGCTCAGTAACAGACCCTGCTTTTGTTGGTGCATCAGCTCCCAGCCTCCCTTACAGGGAGCGGTGGCCCTGGGACTGAGCTCAGCCAGGGACAGTGTGGAGATGCCTGAGTAGGGCTTGGGGAAGGTCCATCAAAGGGCTGACTCATCAGGAGCCTCTTTGACCCTGCCCCTGCCTCCCTGGTCCTTGCTAGAGCAAGAGGGCAGGGCTCCCCTGGGGGTGCAGGTAGGGCCTGGGAGAGTGATAGAGAGGCAGCCCTCCACACCAGCCCTGGCTGCCTCCCTTCAGGCTCCTTGTCACCTCCTAGACAAGGAAAGTACTTTCTTGTTTAAGAAAATATTTTCCAGCTCTCTGTTACTAGGAGCCAAATGCAATTCCTAAACTTTCAGGTACATTTTCCACTAGCCGAAACAGAGCCCTGAGACCTAACAGGTAATGATCTGGAGCTGGTCCTAACAAGCATCTGTTCAACTTTGGGCAGAGAGACCTGAGCAACAAGGGACTGGAACATTCTGTGGCCAGACAAGCCTAAGAGCTTACTTCTGCATCATGAGCGTTGGGTATGGTCTGTAGATCTTGTCCCTGGAGCAACCACAGTTACAGAGGGGGGTCTGGGGCTTCATCCTAGTTGTCCAAACGCCAAAACTAAGGTTGTGGCATCCTGCAAGTTTAAACCTTCTACCCCAGGCAAGCTACCCCTCCCCTGTGGCTCTGTTTTCTACTCCGTGAAATGGCCATGACAGATCTTACCCTCCATCAGGTTTGGTTCGGGACCAAGAGAGATGAGTATGTGACAGTCCAGCCCCACCCCTGACCTAGGGCCAAGACTCCCTCCCTGCCCCCCAGTCATGATTACCATCTCCCCTACCTGGGATGGGTACCCAGGACCCTCACCCAGGGGGACACAAAAGTCCTCTCTGCGAACTGCTTAAGGGAAACACAAGCGGTTCTGTTCCTGTGAAACAGCCCAACTTTAAAAATAAATCTGTTTTTTTCTGAAGTATCAGGAAGACTTTTCCTAACACCTTTATTTGAGAATTGAGTTAAGGTGTAACACACATCACAATAGATGAAAGCTGGTGTATGGATGTTAAGAAGGCAATAGGAGGGCTTTCCTGGTGGCACAGTGGTTGAGAGTCCGCCTGCCGATGCAGGGAACATGGGTTCATGCCCCGCTCCAGGAAGATCCCACATGCCGCGGAGCGGCTGGGCCTGTGAGCCATGGCTGCTGAGCCTGCGTGTCCGGAGCCTGTGCTCCGCAACGGGAGAGGCCACAACACTGAGAGGCCCACGTACCGCAAAAAAAAAAAAAAAAAAAAAAAGGCAATAGGAATGTTTAGGAGTCCTGTTGGGAGCATATACTTTAAAAAATGAAATAGGAGTAATGATAGGCACACAAATAAAATAAAATAAATTTCCACTTTGCCATCCATGGTCTGTGTCATCCTGAAGGCAATTACCAATGCTCCCCAATCTTCCGGGCCTGTGATCTGGCTGCATCTTCCACCCACAGCCTTCAGGAGAAGCCATGTGACTAGTTCTGGCAAACAGGGCATGGGGTGAGTGGAAGGAGGGCCCATCACCTGGTGTGAGAGCACTGCATTATCTGTGTGAGACCCTCCAAGGTGCTCCCCACTCTGTCTCCAGGACCTGCAGCTATAGTTGGTCGTTGTTCAATCAGCCTGAGTCCTGGAGAGGTGACTCAGAGTGCCGCAAGACCCCGCCATGGACACAGAGCAAGAGCAAGAAGTGAACCTTGTGGTTTGTTACCCAAGTTCACCTGGCCATCCTGCTTGATACAGGATGCCGACGTCCCACCCACCTCCATGCCCACCCCCCCAGCAAACTCATACGTGGGTATCACGCCCTTGGCACCAGGATCTACGGTGCTGTCCACTCTGCGTTGCTGTCTTCCCCAGACTGAGAGATTCTCAAGAAAAGGGACAGGGAGGAGAGGTCTAAATGGGCAAAAAAGGCTCATCCTAAAAGAAAGGTAAGGCATGGGGGAACAGCACCATAATCTGTGAAACTGGGAACATCCATGTGATATCACAGCCTTCAGTTGTGAGACCAAGAGTTGGGACACTTGGCTGCCTTGAGAGGTGAGTCAGATGGCTAGGATGGCCTTTTTAAATCATGAGTGTTACTTATTAAAAAAGTAAATCAAAACTAGTATATAAGATCGTCAAAAACATTTTGGAGCTCTGTCATTAAAAGTGGCTTATATAGTAGCCCTTTCATATATCACCATTCTCATATACGCCTCTAGCTCTTAGCTCTGGACCTACTGCACTTCTCCACCAAAGTGAAGCAGGGCTCTTTGGAAGGCAGCTGATTCCATGTCTGCACACACTCTCACACATATGCACAGACACACAAACACATGTACATACAAACACACACACACAAGCATACACACACTGTTTAAATAGAATGGACTTGAGGCAAGCTGGATATCCAAGTATTCAAAGGACAAAGGGGTCCACCTTAAAGGGAGGGGCTCACTCGGGCTGAGTTGTGATGATATGTTAACTAGTTAACTGAATAGTACGTGTTAGGGAAGCATTGACCAAAACCACCCACCTTGCATCAGCTGTCTTGCAAGAAGAGGTCCTGATAAGGAACATGGTGCTGCCACCAAAAACCAGGAGAATATGGGAGGGGCTGAAAGGAGGAAGGAGACACCAGTCTATATGTCCTACCAATCTCCCAGAATCCTCCTTTCTGGAATCCATCTTGGCTGAGATGTGAGCGCCACCAGGAAGAACCCTGAGTCAGACTGTGGGCCAAGCAAAGTGGCAAGAGACAACCCAGAAACTAACCCCATTACCATAAAACCTGAGACTGTGAGCCACATGGCAGAGTAGTTCTCCTGGGTTTCCTTACCCTGCTGCTCTCCGCCCAGGCACCCCTTCCCAATAAAGTCTTTTGCTTTGTCAGCACGTGTCTCCAAGTGTTAGGGGAACTATTGTCTGAAACCAGCAGCCCTGGCCAGGAACCATAGTAGCCACTTGCATGACTTATCTTACAACAGGAGGTCCTGGTAAGGAACGAGGAACTAACAAGCTACCACCAACAGGCATAATTCGGGAAAGGTCAAAAGCAGAGAGGAGATGCCAGTCCACATGGCCTACCAAGCTCCCAGAATCCTCCTCGCTGGAATCCATCTTGGCTGAGTGATGCACGTGCCACCAGGAGGGACCCTGAGTCAGAGTGCAGAAACTGACCCCATTCCCATAAAACCCGAGACTGTGAGCCACATGGCAGAGGGGTCCTCCTGGGTTCCCTCACCCTCCTGCTCTCTGCCCGGGCGCCCCTTCCCAATAAAGTCCCTTGCTCTGTCAGCACGTGTGTCTCCTCGGACAATTCATTTCCGAGTGTTAGACAAGAGCCCACTCTTGGGCCCTGGAAGGGGTCCCCCTTCCTGCAACACAAGTTGTAAAAAGTTGGAATGATACTGTTACTAAGTCCAAGCTTGCTCTGCTCACCACACGACAAGCCAACAAGTCGGAGATGAGCTGTTGAGGCAAGGAAGACAACTTTATTTGGAAAGCTGGCAGACCAAGAAGATGGTGGGCTAGGATCCCCAAAAACCATCTTATCAGGGTCTGGATGCCAGTTTCTCTTACAGAGTCAGAGAGGGAGAGGCAGTGGGGAAGTAAAGTAAAAAGGGCCATCAGTCTTGCAAAACATCTCCTGGGAGGACAAGCCTCAGTGAGGGGATGTGTTAATTTCTTCTTTCTGGCAGCCATTCACAGGTGGGCAGGGTCAGATTGTCTCCCTGTGAGCTGAACAGACACTTTAGAACATTCTGGCAGAGGGGCAGGCTTCCCTGAGGCAGGGTATGATTATAATAACAAAAGCAACGAAAAGCAAAGTTAAAGTCAAAGAAACAGATCCAACATGGAGTCCGATTTAGCTCTTCCCTGTTACAATTCCCCACTGTCAATGTCCATTCCACATTCTTGTGGGATAAGGGGTGATGACCACTCTTAGCTACTTCCTGCTGTGTAGGGGCAGTGATGGGTGATCGTGGAATGGAATTCATCAGCACTGGGCAGGGGATAATTCTTAGAATTTTTAGTAAATAGTACAATTCTCAATTACTTGGACCTGAAGCTGTGCTGTTCAGTAGAACAGGATTAAACAAGTAGATTGACCCATCCTTCTCCAGCTGTAAGGAAATTGCAATCTCAACACTTTTCCTTTTTGAAGAGCAACCTTTAGTCTTCTAAGGATTCACAAACCCACTGCTCTCCAAGCCTCTCAGGAGTTGGGTTGTCTTCTGATGACGGTGGTGCAGCTTTAATCCAAGTATGATGAATCCAAGGTTTTATCCCAGCCAATTTGACAGATTAATGCATGGTGAGTAATACCACATGTGGTCTTGTCCACCTTGCAGTCAGCTGGTGCTCAGGCCCTTGTTCTCTCCAGGTTTTAAGGAGGACTCGATCTCTGGGTCAGAAAGGATGCAAAGCTACCTCAGTTGGATAGGCAGACCTGCTGGAAGCAAACTCATGAACAGAGGTTAGTATAGTGCCCAAAGCTTTAACATAATTAGCAACAGCTATGTCTTTCAGAGCATTTACAGATTCCCCTGCCCGGGCAGACACCTAGAATGGCCTACCATACAATATTTCATAGGGGCTTAATTTAACCCTGCTTCTGGAAGCCACTCTGATCCATAGCAGGGTAACTGGCAATGCCTTATCCCAAGTTATATTAGCCTCTTGACATATTTCAGCAATGCTCCTTTTCAACGTATGATTCATTTTCTCAGATTTTCCTGTTGATTGTGGTCTTCAGGATGAATGTAACTTCCTATTAATTTGCAGTGCTTTAGCCACTTATTGGGTTATGCTAGAGACAAAAGCAAGCCCACTATCACCCTGGAGGGTGTTAGGTAGTCCAAACTTGGGAGGCTTTTTCTGTCTGGGTGGGATATGCTTCCACCTATCCTGAAAAAGTGTCCACACACACCAACAGGTATCTGAAGTTTCCCACAATTTAAGGTATTTGAGTAAAGTCTATTTGCCAGTCCTCTGTGAGGCAGGTCCCTCTGTGCTGGGTCCCCATCTGGGGAGGTCTGACAACAGTTTTAGGGTTATTTTTAGCACAAATCATACAATTCCGAGTGACTCACTGGATGGTCTTTAGTAGGTGAGTTCCCATTATATAATTTTAAATCCATTGCAGGTGGCATCTCTCCCATAATGAGTACTGTCATGAATGTGCTTCAGCACAGTGTCCAAGAGGGCCTCAGGAATCAAAACAGTTCCTAGTGCATTACATTTCCAGCCAGGTGAGTTATGGTCAAGAGTGAAAACCCACTCTTTGGCCCTCTCCTTGTCCTTTTCTGAATACACTGGCTGATATTTTGACAAGTCAATCTGCAGAAGAAGTGACCCTATCATGGCTTGATAATTGCCTTTCTTTGCTGCTTTCTTTGCAGCTTGGTCAGCTAACCAGTTGCTCTTTATTGTGTGAGTCTCACCCTTCTGGTGGCCTGGGCAGTGCATTATGGCCACTTGTGAGGGATTATGGACTGCTTCTAATAGTGACAGGATTTCAGAAGCATGTTTTGTGCCTTTATTGTTTGAAGTGAGAAGGCTCCTTCCTTTCCAGATCGCCCCCTGAGCATGCACCACAGAAAATGCATAGCGGGAGTCTGTATATATTTACTCGCTTCCCTTTAGCCAGGAGCAGGGCTCTTGTCAGAGCAATGATTTCTGCCTTCTGAGCTGAGCTCCCCGGGGGCAGGGCTTTTGCTTCAACAATCCTTTTAAGTGTTACCACCTGGCTTGTGGTTATATACCCGTCATGTCGCCTACCTTTGTCCATGAAGCTGCTTCCATTGGTGAACAATTCCATATCTGGCTCAGCCAAGGGTAGGTCCATTAAGTCTGGTCTGCTAGAGTACACTAGCTCAATGACGTGTAGGCAGTCATGCTCTGGGGATTGTGCAGCATCAATCAGGAGAAATGTGGCTGAAGTGACTTGAAGTCTTACGTTGGGATTGTCCAGGAGAACGGCTTGGTACTTTCCCATTCTCCCAAAAGTCAGCCAATAGGCCCCTTTCTGTTCCAGCAAAGAAAGGACATGGTGAGGAACATACACAGTGGTGGGTTGCCCTAGGGTAAACTTCTCAGCTTCCTGAAATCTGTCACAAGTAGCTGCTAGAGCTTGAAGGCCAGGAGGCCACCCCTTAATAGTCTGTTCTAGTTCTTTTGAGAAGTAAGCAACAGGTCGGGGGATATTCCTCAGAGTTTGAATTAACACCACAAAGCTTATGCCTTGTCTCTCATGTACATACAGTTTGAAAGGTTTCTTTAAGTCTGGTAGTCCCAAAGCCAGGGCTGAGACTAACTTCGTTTTTATCGTTTCAGAGGCTGTTTGGCACTCTTTAGTCCAAGTAAGGGGCTCAAGATCATGTCCCTTCAGTGCCTCATAGAGGGGCTTTACGATGAGCCCATTGCTTGGGATCCAAATCCGACAGAACCTTGCCATTCCCAGAAAGCTCTCAGTTGTCTGTGGGTCTTGGGTGCTCCTAAGCCTGCAATTGCCTGCTTTCTGTCAGGCAAAAGATCCTGCTGTCCTTGAGACAGGACAAAGCCCAGATACGTGACTTGCTGTTTGTATATCCGGCCCTTTTTCTGGGAGACCTTATATCCACAATTAGCCAAATAGTTCAGGGTTCTGATAGTATTTTGTAGACGTTTATCGTATGTAGGGTTCACTATGTGCAAGTTGTCCACATATTGGAGCAAGAGTCCTTCGTCCAATACTAAGTCTCTAAGGCCTCTAGACAACATCTCCCCAAACAAGGTAGGGGAATTCTTAACTCCTTGAGGCAGGACTGTCCAACAATACTGTTGGACTACCTGTGTTTCTGGGTCTTGCCATATTCAACAGCAAATAGCTGCTGTGATTCTTCTACAATAAGAATGCAGAAAAAAGCATCTTTCAAGTCCAAGACTGAGAACCAGCCGTATTCTCCCAGAATAGTTGTGAGCAGAGTGTATGGATTAGGCAGCACAGGGTGTAAGTCTTGGACTACTTCATTAATAGCCCTCAAATCTTGGACAAAGCAATACTCTGCTGAGTTTGGCTTTTTGACCGGGAAGATAAGGGTGTTATATGGGGACCTGCAAGGTCTAATCAGTCCTGTTTTCAAAAACTTCTCCAGGATTGGCTGAATTCCCTTTTAGGCCTTTTGTTTCAGAGGATATTGTTTTAGATTAGGTGTTTTTGGCATTCCCCGGAGAGCCATCAGCCCGCACTTCCAGCCTTACCTTTTCGTAGACCTCTGTGGGAAAGAGCTCTGTCTCCTTCTCTGGGGTTTCCATGAGTACCATTTGTAGGCTTAAAGTGTGCTCCGGTGGGACCCTGATGTCAAGCTGTTCTGGCGAAAAGGTTACTTGAGTGTTTAATTTACAAAGGAGATCTTGTCGCAGAAGGGGAATTGGACACTCTGGCATATATAAGAAGCTATGTCCCCTAGTTGGCATTCTAGAGCTTATAGAAACAAATGGTTCTCTACTTCTCCAGAAACTCCCATGACCAAGATAGACTGAGATGTTTTCTGTGCCACCTTGGTGTTTACCACAGAATATGTGACACCCATATCTATTAGAAAGTCAGTCAACTTGTTCCCCACTGTCAATGTTACCCAGGGGTCTTGTGGGGAAATTAGAATCAGACGCCTCAGGTCCAAGGGCCTTTTCATTCATTATCAGATTGCTCCTCTACCATATGAGAGGCTCCTGTCTTCTATTATTCTTTCATCTAGGGCATTTTCTTTTCCAATGCCCTTCCTCCTTGCAGTAAGCACATTGCTCCTTCCCCAGTGGTGTCTTACCTTCCTTTAGGTTACTCACCTTCTGGGAATTCAATGCTGCTGCCAGAAAAGGTACATTCCGTTTTGCGTCTTCTTGCTTTTGTCATTGTTCCCTGTTGTTGAATACTTTAAAAGCAACATCTACTAATTGAGAAGGGTTCATTCCAAATACACCATCTAACTTCTGTAATTTTTTCCTTATATCTAGGGTGCTTTGCCCAATGAAAGTCATACATTCTCAGGGGTCTCGGGGTCTGCATCCATGTAGCTCTTATAAGCTTGATAAATCCTTTCCAGGAACTCTGATAGATCCTCATTTGGCTTTTGTTTTATCTCCTGAATCTTGTTTAAGCTCTTTTGTCTAGGTACCCCCTTTTGAAGCCCCACTAAGACACATCCCCTGTAGTGTTCTAGAAGTGGCATGCCCCCATTATTAGGATCCCAGTGAGGCTCAGCAATAGGGACTGCCAAATTTGCTTCTGGAGTTCCATTTGGATCCACTAAATGGAGCTGGTGCACTTCCTCTCTACCATCCTCCTTTCATCCTCAGTAATCATTATATTCATAAGAGTGTGACTGTCTGCCCAAGTGGGATGGTGAGTGGCAAATATTGAGGTGAAAAGTTCAGTCATATGGAGTGGGTTCTCTCAGTAAGCAGGGTTATGGTTTTTCCAGTTAAGCAAATCCTAAGTCGAGAATGGATTCTGCATCCATAAGAGCCCAGCTGGCTGGCCATTTGCATCACGGACTCCTACAGGATTTCGGTGCAAGGGAAATTGCCCTGCTGCGGAAGTGGCTCTCAGTCCAAATTGGGTGCCCTGTCGGGTCTTAGATGGTGATACTAAACCAGGTCCCTCTGCCACCGGGGTTACCATAGAAACTTCTATTCAATCCCCATGAGTGGGGGAAACAAGAGGTAGTGAAAGGGGTGAATATGTTGGTGGCATGGGGTGGGGCAGTTGGAACAACTGCCAGTGCATGCAGCCTGCTCGGCCAGTGGGGGAGCTGGATGGGCCAGAGAGGGTGTTTAAGCTCTAGAATAATATGTCCCCACTCTCATTTCCCCCCACTTCCCCTTGTAGAACAGGTTCTCCCTTGGGTTTCCTTTCAGACCATTGTACCATAAGGTGGCAGTCCTCTGACTCCTTTCTCCTGATGCAATAGCATAAATGCTTCTACATATGGAATCTCACCTCTTTTCCCTGCTCTTTTGCAAAACACTTCTAACTGCCAGATCGTATGATAATTGAGTGAGCCATTCAGGGGCCCATCATTCTTCTGATCCTAACATATATTGGGTCCACACCCTATTACAATAGTATATCATGTCTTTCTTAGTCATAGGCTCATAGCTATGTTTTGCCCATTTATCTAATATATGCCCCAAAGGGCTATCCTTCAGGGTAGATGGAGTATTTCCCTTTTTGATAAGTTTGATAACACCAAAACATGAAAGACGCAGACAAATTCCAACACAAAAAGCACAAATTCTAGCATCAATGCACACAAAACCAAAAGAAAACCAAGACCAAAACCGACGAACTAGCTCCCAATGAACCAGTTCCCAAAATCAGGTAGAGTCCAACAACAATTCCCCTCTCCAACAGGGTACCCCGGCCAAACTGGCTTGTCCCGTAAAGTAAAAGCCCAAATTGAGGGGGGAATATGTACGCAGTGTGCACGCCAGAGCAACTTACCGTCCAAAATCAAACTGAGTCCGTCGACTCCTAGAAGTTTGTTGGTTCCTTGCTTCAACTGCCAAGCGCTGGGGTAGCTGGTGTCGCTTCAGGGTACTTTGAAGTGAAGAACCTCAGGACAAATGGACCTGGCAGCTGTTAGGGTCTTGCCACAATATTCCTTGACTGGGGCCAGCTAGCCATGAGCCACAAGGCTCCTGATTGGCTAAGCCAAATTTGTTACCGAGTCCAAGCTTGCTCTGCTTGCCGCATGACAGGCCAGTAAATCAGAGACAAGGTGTTGAGGCAAAGAAGACGACTTTATTCAGAAAGCCAGCAGTCTGAGAGATGGAGGGCTAGGGTCCCCAAAAACCACCTTATCAGGGTCTGGATGCCAGTTTCTTTTACAGAATCAGAGAGGGAGAGGCAGTGGGGAAGTAAAGTAAAAAGGGCCATCAGTCTTGCAAAACACCTCCTGGAAGGACCAGCCTCAGTGAGGGGATGTGTTAATTTCTTTTTTCTGGCTGCCATTCACAGGTGGGCAGGGTCAGGTTGTCTCCCTGTGAGCTGAACAGAGGCACTTTAGTTTAACATTCTGCCAGGGGCAGCAGGGTTCCCTGAGGCACGCCATTAGGTATGATTATAATAACAAAAGCAATGAAAAGCAAAGGTTAAAGTCAAAGAAACAGATCCAACATGGAGTCCAAATTAGCTCTTCCCTGTTACAATACCAAAAAAAGAGAAGTTATTTACAGCATGTAAATTGTAGCTGTAATTTAAAAGATACGTATAATTTGTGAACACTTTTAAAGACAAGTATTATATAAACCGGTATTGTCTCCTTCTGGTAAGTGTAGAATATTAGCTTGTAAAACATTTTTTTGAGAGGCGATGGCGGCGGCGGCGGCAGCAGCAGCGGGGTCTGCGGGCGGTCGGGGCTCCGGCCGGGGCGGCGGCACCATCTTGTGCCCGGGGCCGGTGGGGAAGCCGGGGAGGGGGCCCACGGGGGGCGCAGGAACGGCTTAGAGTCTGAGGAACTGGAGCCTGGGGACCTGCTGCTAGAACCCGAGCCTGAAGAGGAGCCGCCCGGCCCCGTGCCCCCCGCCCCCGCCCCGGGAGCTCCGGGCCCTGGGCCTGGCTCGGGAGCCCCCGGCAGCCAGGAGGAGGAGGAGGAGGAGGAGGAGCCGGCACTGGTCGAGGGTGACCCGGGGGACGGCGCCATTGAGGACCTGGAGCTGGAAGCGATCAAAGCTCGAGTCAGGGAGAGGGAGTGTTACGGTCCGGGAGCCACACGCCTGGAGTCGAGTTCCCCGGTAAATGCGACCCGTGTCCCAACCAAGGACACCCGAGAATCACCAACACCAAGTAGAAAGATTAGCAAAGGATTTATACAAGTATAGAAGCTTACACAAACTGTCCGGACAGGGTCCCACTCGGAGAGAAGTGAGTGAGACCCCGACTAACAGCCGGACGAGGCTTTTATACCCTTCACAGGACTGGAAGTTCCCAGGGAGGGAGGGAGCTGTTTAATTTTGAATCAGCCAGTCAGGAACCCGGTTCTTCCTGCCCCAAGCAAGTAAGCAAAGCAAGTTTCTTACAGAAGCCAAAATGTACTGTTAGCCCTGAAGCTGTTCTTTCGTTTCTTTCGTCACAGGAGGAAGAAGCTGAGAAGTTAAAGGAGCTACAGAACGAGGTAGAGAAGAAGATGAATATGAGTCCAGCTCCAGGCAACGCTGGCCCAGTGATCATGTCCATTGAGGAGAAGATGGAGGCTGATGCCCGTTCCATCTATGTTGGCAATGTGGACTATGGTGCAACAGCAGGAGAGCTGGAAGCACACTTTAATGGCTGTGGTTCAGTCAACCTTGTTACTATACTATGTGACTAATTTAGTGGCCATCCCAAAGGGTTTGCATATATAGAGTTCTCAGAGTCAATGAGGATTTCCTTGGCCTTAGATGAGTCCCTATTTAGAGGAAGACAAATCAAGGTGATCCCAAAACGAACCAACAGACCAGGCATCGGCACAACAGACTGGAGGTTTCCCGCGAGCCCGATACTGTGCCCGGACCACCAACTACAACAGTTCCCGCTCTCGATTCTTCAGTGGTTTTAACAGCAGGCCCCAGGGTCGTGTCTACAGGGTCAGGGCTAGAGCGACATCATGGTATGCCCCCCACTAAAAAAAGTATGTATTAGGAGGAGAGAGAGGAAAAAAAGAGGAAAGAAGGAGAAAAAAAAAGAATTTTAAAAAAAGAAAAAACAGAAGATGACCTTGATGGAAAAAAATATTAAAAAAAAAAAAGATATACTGTGGAAGGGGGGAGAATCCCATAACTAACTGCTGAGGAGGGACCTGCTTTGGGGAGTCAGGGAAGGCCTAGGGAATGGGGCAGCGGGCTGCTCATTCACTCTGGGGATTCGCCATGGACATGTCTCAACCGCGCAAGCTGCTCCCCCTGTTTCCCTGTCCCCCTTTGCCCCCTTGCAGGCTGCTCAAGGGTAGGTGGGCATGGGTGGCAGGAGGGGTTTTTTTACCTAGGGCTCTGCAAGGACACCAAACTGTACTGCTTGTTACCTTCCCTCCATCTTCTCCCTAGCTTTCACAGTCCCCTCCTGCCTGTTCCTGTCCTGCCAGGTCTACCACCCACCCCACCCCTCTTTTCTGGCTCCCTGCCCCTCCAGATTGCCTGGTGATCTATTTTATTTCCTTTTGTGTTTCTTTTTCTGTTTTGAGTGTCTTTCTTTGCAGGTTTCTGTAGCCAGAAGATCTCTGATCTGCTCCCAGCGGCTCCAGTGTAAATTCCCCTTTCCCCTGGGGAAATGCACTACCTTGTTTTGGGGGATTTGGGGGTGTTTTTTGTTTTTCAGTTTTTTGTTTTGTTTTCCTTTACCTTTTTTTCCCTTTTATTTGGAGGTAATGGGAGCAAGTGGGGACAGGGAGGTGGGAGGTGGATTTTGTTTATTTTTTTAGCTCATTTCCAGGGGGTGGGAGTTTTTTATTTAATATGTGTCATGAATAAAGTTGTTTTTGAAAATAAAAATAATAATAAAAAAATCTTTTTTTAAATCTGTGTAACAGGAAAACACAAACTCAGGAAAAGTCATCTTGAAAGGAGATGACTATTGCCCTTGATGACCAGCTAGAAACAGGGTCTGCCGTGAGTGGTGGGCAGATCCAAGAGGAGAGGGGCCTGCACCCTCACCCTTCTGCCTGGAAAGGAACCTCAAGTTGTCCTTTCTGGAAGATGTGAACAAGATGTGTTTCTCATGATGCTAGCAGAGCAGATCATCATAGCCTGTGGGTGAGACAAATGGCAGTTAAAGAATGCCTCACTTTGGGAGGTGGACTACAAAAAACACAAAGCTTCATGAAAAGCTTGAGCTTGAAATGTCCTACAGATTCAGTGAGCAAACGCTTCATGAAGCTTGTGCAGTCACCTTGGAAGGAGCTGCCAGAAGCCCTGCCCAAGGGAATTATCCACAGCCCAGGTCCTGCATTATCAGCATCTGAGATCTTTTCTCACTGGGGTCTGGAAATAGCATCCTGTGATGTAATTTATAATAAGAAATACATATTTAATCTTTGTCTCAGTTTCTGGCACAGAGTTCCTAAAACCCTTGGAATTTCCTATGTGATAAGAGTTAGGATAAAGGTGTCCTTTTTTATATTAATGAGTGACTTTTGGATGCACCTAAAGGTAGGGGCTGGTTGCCAGGAGAACCAACCATGTGATCCATGTAATTAGAGAGCTGGAATTTTCAGTCCCACCCCCTGACCTCCAGGGAGGGGAGAAGGGCTACAGTTTGAATCAATCAGGAATGGCCAATGATTTAATCAATCATACCTTTGTAATAAAGTCTCCATAAAAATGCAAAAGGACAGAGTTGAAGAGCTTCTGGGTTGGTGAACATATGGAGGTTTGGGGAGGGTAGTGTACCCAGAGAGGGCATGGAAGCTCCACAATCTTTCCCTGTACCTTGCCTTATACATTTCTTCCACCTGACTGTTCTTGAGTTACATACTTTTATAATAAACTGATAATCTAGTAAGTAATATGCTTCTCTGAGTTTTGTGAGCCACTCTAGCAAATCAGTCGAACCCAAGGTGGGGCTCATTGGAACCTCCAATCTACAGCCAGTCGGTTAAAAGCGCAGGTGATGACCTGGACTTGCAATTGGCATCTGAAATGTGTGTCAGGGGCAAAGGGATGGCAGTCTTTTAGTAATCTGATGCTATCTCTTGGTAGATAGTGTCAGATTTGAGTTGAATTGTAAGACCTCCAGCTGGTGTCAAAGAATTACTTGGTGGTGTAAGGAAACCCCCTTCTCCCATATTAGAGTGCAGAACTCATACATTGCAACCCTAGAAAGGCTCAGAAACCATAGGAAGAACTATGAATATGAATAAGAAGAAGGTTAGTGCAGAACAAGGAAGAAAAAGTGAATCTAAGGCAGTAGGTAGCATTTGGATCACAGTTTTATAGTGAGTACAGCACTCGACTATTTCTTAGCATGTTCAAAGCACTAAAGGTGGTCTGTATTTTAGACTTCGATTTTAATTGTTTATAAGTAGGATTCAATAAAATTTAAATAATGCTTAATTGGGGAAAATTGCCAATACTCAGGTGTTATGTGTTAGATATATAAGAAGTGTATTAATATTTAGAGATGGGTTGTTTTTTCATGTTTAATAGATTCATGAGCCAGATAAATTGGGCATCAACAATGTACAGACAGTAACATGTGAGCCCAACAGCATGCCCATAGCTGGCTCCCAGACTCACACCCAGGAAATGCTCACAATCCCAGAGTTAACTGAAGGCAGAGGGATGGCCATGGAGATGCTTTGGTTTTGCTGTCTTAAAATGCTGGAAATCCCCCATTTCTCTGACCTAGGGGCCAGAAAGATCCAGAGTATGACAATATCATTTCCAAGCCACCCCACTCCAGGATAGATACCCCCACCTTCCCTGCACCTACAAAGGACCCAGAAGAAGTGAGTAGTGGGAAGAAAGATCAGCACAGGTGCCTTGCTGGGCACACCTGTGTGATTCTGCAAAGGCAAACCTTCAAGGGGTGACACAGAGCTGCAATTTGGGAGGTCAGGGATGGCCTGACACCATCCCATGGGACATGCCCCTCTAGGACTTCCCTTCCCCACCCTGGGGACTGCAAAAAGGAGACCCAGATGGGAGCCCGTGGTCTGCATCATGGCCCACTGTAGGTAGAGTTTTTATATGTGTTCTTATCAGCTTAAGATAGGTTGTTATAAGATGTTTTCTGTAAGCCTCCTGGTAACTACAAAGAATAAACCTGTAGTAGATAACACAAAGGTTAAAGAGAAAGAAATCCAAGCATAACACTGAAAAAAAAAAATTCACCAAATCACAAAGACAGTAAGAGAGGAAGAAAAGAGTGAAAGAACGAGGGCTTCCCTGGTGGTGCAGTGGTTGAGAGTCCACCTGCCGATGCAGGGGACATGGGTTCGTGCCCCAGTCCAGGAGGATCCCACATGCCGCGGAGCGGCTGGGCCCATGAGCCATGGCCGCTGGGCCTGCGCATCCAGAGCCTGTGCTCTGT
>NW_006770524.1:128332-142640 GCF_000442215.2 Lipotes vexillifer | reverse complement strand
TAACCCAAAAAAAAAAAAAAAAAAAAATAGAATGAAAGAACGACAAAAAAGCTAGAAAATAATGGAAAAGATGGCAATAGTTAGTCCTTACCTATCAATAATTACTTTAAATATAAAATTTTATAAGAAGTATAAATGGAGTATAACCTTTAAAATTGTGAATCACTATATTGTACACCTGTAGCTTATATAATATTGTACATCAACTATACTTTAAATATATGATTATAGATATATAATATATATATATATATAATTCTCCAATCAAAAAAACAATGAGTGGCTGAATAAATAAAAAATAAGGCCCAACTATATGCTCTTACAAAAGACTCACTTCAGCTTTAAAGACACACATATGCTGAAAGTGAAGGGATGGAAAAAGGTATTCTAGACAATAGAAACCAAAAAAGAACAGGGGTAGCTATACTTACTTATAGCAGACAAAACAGACTTTAAGACAAAGACTGTAACAAAAGACAAATAAGGTCATTATACAGTGACAAAGGGGCAATTTCATTAAGAGGATATAACAATTGGAAATATACATGAACCCAACATCAGAGCACCAAAATATATAAAGCAAATATTAACAGATCTGAAAGGAGAAGTAGACAGAAATATAATAATAGTAGGGGACTCCAATACCCCATTGCAACAATGGGTAAAACACTCAGACAGAAAATCATTAAAGAAGCATTGGACTTGAACTACACTTTAGATCAAATATACCTAACAGACAAATACAAAACATTCCATCCAACAGCAGCAAAGTACACATTCTTAAGTGCACATGAAATATTCTCTAGGGTAGATCATATGTTAGGTCACAAAACAAGTCATAACAAATTTAAAAGATCAAAATTACAGTATTTTTTATAACCACAATAGTAAGAAACTAGACATCAGTAAGATAAGGAAACCTGGAAAATTCACAAATATGTGAAAATTCAACAACACATGCTTGAGCAACAACTGGTCAAAGAAGAAATCAAAAGAGAAATTTTAAAAATATCTTGAAACAAACAAAAAATGGAAACACAACATATCAAAACTAATGGGATGCAACGCAGCTCTAAGGGGGAAGTTTATAGTGATAAATACCTACATTAAGAAAAAAAAAAATCTCAAATAATCTAACTTTACACCTCAAGGAACTAGAATAAAAAGAATATAATAAGACCAAATTTAGCATAAAGAACAAAATAACAAAGGTCAGAGCAGAAGTAAACAATGGACTAGAAAAACCATAGAAAAATCAAAAGTGAGCTTGCTTTTTGAAAAAATAAACAATATTGACAAACATTTAGCTATACTAAGGAAAAAACAGAAGACTCAAATAAATAAATCAGAAATGAATGAGGAGACATTACAACTGATACCACTGAAATACAAAGGATCATGAGAGACTAGTATGAACAATTATACCCCCCAAAAATTGGATAACCTAGAAGAAATAGGTAAATTCCTAGAGACATGCAATCTACCAAGACTGAATCATGAAGAAATAGAAAATCTGAACAGACAATAACAAGTAAGAAGATTGAATCAGTATTCAAAAATCTCCCAACAAAGAAAAGTCCAGGACCAGGTGGCTTCACTGGTGAATTCTCCCAAAGATTTAATGAATTAATACCAATCTTTCTCAAACTTTTCCCAAAAATTGAAAAGGAAAGAACACTTCCAGACTCATTTTACAAGGTCAGCATTACCCTGATACTGAAGGCAGATAAGGACACTGCAAGAAAAGAAAATTATAGACCAATATCTCTGAACATAGATGTAAAAATCCTCAACAAAATACTGGCAAACCAAATTCAACCAAATTCAAAAGCTCATATACCATGATCAAATGGGATTTATCCCTGGGATGCAAGGATGGTCCAACATATGCAAATCAATGTGATATACACATTAACAGAATGAAGGATAAATATCATATAGTAATCTCAATAGATGCAGGAAAATCATGTGACAAAATTCAACAAATTTTCATGATTAAAAAAAAGGCTGTCAACATAATTAAAAAGTTATATATGACAAGCCCACAGCTAACATCATACTCAACAAGACAAGTATCTTACTATCACCACTACTATTCAATATAGTACTGGAAGTCCTATCCAGAGCAATTAGGCAAGAAAAAGAAATTAGAGGCATCCAAATAGGAAAGGAAGAAGTAAGATGGCCTCTGTTTGCAACTAACATGATTATATATATAGAAAACCCTAAAGATTACACACACACACACACACAAACACACACACACACACACAAAACTGCTAAAACTAATAAACAAGTTCATTTAAGTTTCAGGATGCAAAATCAACATACAAAAGTTAGTTGTGTTTCTATACACCAAAAACAAACTATCTAAAAATGAAATTAAGAAAATATTTCCATATTCAATAGCATTTAAAAGACTAAAATACTTAAAAATAAATTTAACCAAAGAGATGAAAGATCTGTACACTGAAAAATATAGAACATTGATTAAAGAAACTGAAAAAGACAGGAATAAATAGATATCCAATGTTCTTGGATTGGAATAATTAATATTGTTAAAATATTCATAGCAATCTATAGATTCAATGCAACCCTATCAAAATTCCAGTGGTGTATTCCACAGAAAAAGAAAAAAAAGTCCTAATTTTATGTGGAACCACAAGATCCCAAATAGCTAAAGAAATCTCAAGCAAGACGAACAAAGCTGGAGGCATTACACTTCCTGATATCAAACTATATTAAAAAAATATAGAAATCAAAACAGTATGATTCCAGAAAAAAAAAAAAAAAACTAGACAGACTTGTGGGACAGAATTGAGAGCCCAGAAATAAACCCACTCATATATGATGATCAACTAATCTTTGACAAAATCACCAAGAATATACAATGGGCAAGGATTGTCTCTTCAATAAATGATCTTGGGAAAATTGAATATCCATATGCAAAAGAATAAAATTGGCCCCTTGTTTTACATTGGACACAAAAATCAACTCAAAGTGGATTTAGGACTTAAATGTTAGCCCTGAAATTATAAAACTCCTAGAAGAAAACTCTTTGACATTGGTCTTGGCGATGAATTTTTGGATTTGATACCAAAAGCACAGGCAACAAAAGCAAAAATAAACAACAACTACTACCACTACAGACAATAGCCATCAGGTAAATGAAAAGATGCTCAACATCACTAATCACAAGGAAATGCAAATCAAAACTACAATGAGATATCACCTCACACCTCTTAGAATGGATTTATTATAAAAAGTCAAGAGATAACAAGTGTTGGTGTGAATGTGGATAAAAGAAACATATACTGTAAATTGGTACAGCTGTTATGGAAAACAATATGGAGTTTCCTCAAAAAAGAATTTAAAAGAGAACTACCATATAATCCAGCAATCCCACTTCTGGGTATATAGCCAAAGAAAATAAAATCGATATCTTGAAGAGATATCTGCACCACCATGTTCACTGCAGCATCATTTCTAGTAGCCTAGATATGAAAATAACCTAAGTGTCTATCAACAGATGAATGGATAAAGAACAAATGGTATATATATACACAAAGGGATATTATTCAGCTTTTAGAAAAAGAAGGAAATCCTTCATTTGCAACATTAGAGGTTGCAACACTGGAGGACATTATGCTAAATGAAATAAGCCAGAGGCAAGGGTGGGCTCAAGATGATGGAGTAGGAGGACATGGAGTTCACATCTCCTCACAACTAGGGTACCTAACAGGCACTGGTGGGGGACCCCAAACCCCTAAGGGGACAGGAGGAACCCCCAAGCTACCAGACCAGGGGTCAGGCCTGAACTCCTGTGGTGGGAGTACTGAGTCCAAACCGCTGGACTAACAGAGAACCTCAGACCCCAAGGAATATTCATCAGAGTGAGGTCTCTCAGAGGTCCTCATCTCAGCACCAAGACCCAGCTCTACCCAACTGCCTGCAAACTCCAGTGCTGTAAGCCTCAGGCCAAACAACCAGTCAGACAGGAACACAGCCCCACCCATCAAAAAATGAGACAACAAAAAAATATGTCACAGATGAAGGAGCAAGGTAAAAACTTACCAAGACCAAATAAATGAACAGGAAATAGGCAACCTACCTGAAAAAAAATTCAGAGTAATGATAGTAAAGATGATCCAAAATCTCGGAAATAGAATGGAGGCATGGATCAAGAAAATACAAGAAATGTTTAATAAAGACCTAGAAGAACTAAAGAACAAACAGTGATGAACAACACAATAACTGAAATGAAATATACACTAGAAGGAATCAATAATAGAATAACTGAGGTAGAAGAATAAATAAGTGAGCTGGAAGATAGAAGGGTGGAAATAACTGCCGAGGAACAGAATAAAGAAAAAAAGAATGAAAAGAATTGAGGAGAGTCTCAGAGACTTCTGGGACAACATTAAATGCACAACATTCGAATTATAGGGGTCCCAGAAGAAGAAAATAAAGAAAAAGGGTATGAGAAAATATTTGAAGAGATTGTAGTCAAAAACTTCCCTAACATAGGAAAGGAAATAGCCACCCAAGTCCAGGAAGCACAGAGAGTCCCATACAGGATAAACACTAGGAGAAACACACCAAGACACATATTATTAAAACTAACAAAAATTAATTTCAAAGAAAAAATATTAAAAGCAGCAAGGGAGATTTCTTTGGTGGTGCAGTGGTTAAGAGTCCGCCTGCCAATGCAGGGGACACAGGTTCAATCCCTGGCCCAGGCAAGTCCCACATGCCGCAGAGCAACTAAACCCCTGCACCACAACTACTGAGCCTGTGCTCTAGAGCCTGTGAGCCACAATTATGGAGCCCGCATGCCACAACTACTGAAGCCCATGCACCTAGACCCCATGCTCCACAACAATAGAAGCCAACCCAGTGAGAAGCCTGCACACTGCAACGAAGAACAGCCCCTGCTCACCGCAACTAGAGAAAGCCCATGCACAGCAATGAAGACCCAACACAACCAAAAATAAATAAAAATCATTAACCTCTAAAAAATAAAAATAAAATCAGCAAGAGGAAAAAATATTCAAGGGAATCCCCCTAAGGTTATCAGCAGATTTTTCAGCAGAAACTTTGCAGACCAGAAGAGAGTGGCAGGATATATTTAAAGCATTGAAAAGGAAAACCTACAACCAAGATTACTCTACCCAGCAAGGACCTCATTCAGATTTGGCAGAGAAATCAAAAGTTTCACAGACAAGCAAAAGCTAAGAGAATTCAGCACCACCAAACCAGCTTTACAACAAACTGCTAAACATAAGAGAAGAAAAAGACCCACAAAAACAAACCCAAAACAATTAACAGAATGGTAATAGGAACATACATATTGGTAATTACCTTGAATGTAAATGGATTAAATGCTCCAATGGACTGGTGGATGGATACAAAAACAAGACCCATATATATGCTGTCTACAAGAGACCCACTTCAGATCTAGGGACACATAGAGACTGAAAGTGAGGGGATGGAAAAAGATACTCCATGAAAATGGAAATCAAAAGAAAGCTGGAGTAGCAATACTCATATCAGATAAAATAGACTTTAAAATAAAGACTGTTACAAGAGATAAGGAAGGGCACTACATAATGATCAAGGGATCAATCCAAGAAGAAGATATAACAATTATAAATATTTATGCACCCAACATAGGAGCACCTTAATACATAAGGCAAATGCTAACAGCCATAAAAGGGGAATTCAACAGTAACACAATATTAGTGGGGGGGTGTTAACAACCCACTTACACCAATGGACAGATCATCCAGACAGAAAATAAATAAGGAAGCACAAGTTTTAAATGACACAATAGACCAGATAGATTTAATTGATATTTATAGGACATTTCACCCAAAGTTGCAGGATACACTTTCTTCTCAAGTGCACATGGAACATTCTCCAGGATAGATCACATCTAGCATCATGAATCAAGCCTCAGAAATATTAAAAAATTGAAATCATATCAAGCATCTTTTCTGACCACAACTCTGAGATTAGAAATCAATTACAAAAACAGAAAAACTGTAAAAGCCACAAACGCATGGAGGTTAAACTGTGTTGCTAAATAACTAAGAGATCACTGAGGAAATAAAAAATCCATAGAAACAAATGACAATGAAAACACGATGACCCAAAACCTATGGGAGGCAGCAAAAGCAGTTCTAAGAGGGAAGCTTAAAGCAATTCAATCTCACCTCAAGAAACAAAAAAATATCAGATAAACATCTAACCTTATACCTAAACCAACTAGAGAAAGAAGAACAAAGAAAACCCAAAGTTAGCAGAAGGAAAGAAATCATAAATATCAGAGCAGAAATAAATGAAATAGAAATGAAAACAATAGCAAAGATCAATAAAACTAAAAGTTGGTTCTTTGAGAAGATAAACAAAATTGATAAACATTTAGCCAGACTCATCAAGAAAAAAGGGGAGAGTACTCAAATCAATAAAACTAGAAATGAAAAAGGAGAAATTATAACTGACACTGCAGAAATACAAAGGATCATAAGAGACTACTACAAGCAACTAAATACCAGTAGAATGGACAACCTGGAAGAAATGGACAAATTCTTGGAAAGGTACAACTTTCCAAGACTGAACAAGTAAGAATTAGAAAATATAAACAGAAGAATCACAAGTAATGAATTTCAAACTGTAATTAAAAACCTTCCAGGGCTTCCCTGGTGGCGCAGTGGTTGAGAGTCCGCCTGCCGATGCAGGGGACACGGGTTCGTGCCCCGGTCGGGGAACATCCCACATGCCGCGGAGCGGCTGGGCCCGTGAACCATGGCCGCTGGGCCTGCGCTTACGGAGCCTGTGCTCTGCAACGGGAGAGGCCACAACAGTAAGAGGCCCGCATAACGCAAAAAAAAAAAACCTTCCAACAACAAAAGTCCAGGACCAGATGGCTTCACAGGCGAATTCTATCAAACATTTAGAGAAGAGCTAACACCTATCCTTCTCAAACTCTTCCAAAAAATTGCAGAGGGAGGCCACCATCACCCTGATACCAAAACCACACACAAATAACACAAAAAAGAAAATTACAGACCAATATCACTGATGAACATAGAGGCCAATATCCTCAACAAAATATTAGCAAACAGAATCCAACAATACATTAAAAGGATCATACACCATGATCAAGTGAGATTTATCCCAGGAATGCAAAGATTCTTCAATATACACAAATCAATCAATGTGATACATCATATTAATAGATTAAAGAATAAAAATCATATGATCATCTCGATTGAAGCAGAAAAAGCTTTTGACAAAATTCAACACCATTTACAATAAAAACTCTCCAGAAAGTGAGCATAGAGGGACCCTACCTCAACATAATAAAGGCCATATATGGCAAACCCACAGCCAACATCATTCTCAATGGTGAAAAACTGAAAGCATTTCCTCTAAGATCATGAACAAGACAAGGATGTCCACTCTCGCCACTCTTATTCAACATAGTTTTGGAAGTCCTAAACACAGCAATCAGAGAAGAAAAAGAAATGAAAGGAATCCAAATCAGAAAAGAAGTAAAACTGTCACTGTTTGCAGATGACATGATACTATACATAGAAAAGAAGATGTCACCAGAAAACTCCTAGAGCTAATCAATGAATTTGGTAAAGTTTTAGGATACAAAATTAATGCACAGAAAACTCTCATATTCTTATACACTAACAATGAAAGATCAGAAATAGGAATTAATGAAACAATCCCATTTACTATTGCAACAAAAAAATAAAATATCTAGGAATAAACCTACCTAAGGAGGCAAAAGACCTGTACTCACAAAACTTTAAAACACTTTTGAAAAAAATCAAAGATGACACAAACAGATGGAGAAATATACCATGTTCTTGGACTGGAAGAATCAACATTGTGAAAATGACTCTACTACCCAAAGCAATCTACAGATTCAGTGCAATCACTATCAAATTACCAATGGCATTCTTCACAGAATTAGAACAAAACTTTTACAATTTGCATGAAAACAGAAAAGACCCTGACTAGCCAAAGCAATCTTGAGAAAGAAAAATGGAGCTGGAGGAATCAGGCTCCCTGACTTCAGACTATACTACAAAGCTCAGTAATCAAGATAGTATGACAGTGGCACAAAGACAGAAATATAGATCAGTGGAACAGGATAGAAATCCCACAGAAAAACCCACACACCTATGGTCACCTAATCTATGACAAAGGAAGCAAAAATATACATGGAGAAAAGACAGCCTCTTCAATAAGCGGTGCTGGAAAAAATGGACAGCTACATGTAAAAGAATGAAATTAGAACACTCCCTAACACCATACACAAAAATAAACTCAAAATGGATTAAAGACCTAAATGTAAGTCTGGACACTATAAAACTCTTAGAGGAAACATAGGCAGAACACTCTTTGACATAAACCACAGCAAGATCTTTTTTGACCCACCTCCTAGAGTAATGAAAATAAAACCAAAAATAAACAAATGGTACCTAATTAAACTTAAAAGCTTTTTGCACAGCAAAGGAAACCATAAACAAGACAAAACGACAACGCTCAGAATGGGAGAAAATATTTGCAAATGAAGCAACAGACAAATGATTATCTGCAAAATATACAAACAGCTCATGGAACTGAATATCAAAAAAACAAACAACCCAATCAAAAAATGGGTGGAAGACCTAAATAGACATTTCTCCAAAGAAGACATACAGGTGGCCAAGAGGCACATTAAAAGATGTTCAACATCAGTAATTATTAGAGAAATGCAAATCAAAACTACAATGAGGTATCACCTCACACCAGTCTGAATGGCCATCATCAAAAAATCTACAAACAATAAATGCGGGAGAAGATGTGAAGAAAAGGGAACCCTCTTGCACTGTTCGTGGGAATGTAAGTTGATACAGCCACTGTGGAGAACAGTATGGAGGTTCATTAAAAAACTAAAAATAGAACTACCATATGACCCAACAATCCCACTACTGGGCATATACCCAGAGAAAACCATAATTCAAAAAGACACATGAGGGCTTCCCTGGTGGCACAGTGGTTGAGAGTCCGCCTGCCGATGCAGGGGACACGGGTTTGTGCCCCGGTTTGGGAAGATCCCACATGCCGCAGAGCGGCTGGGCCCGTGAGCCATGGCCGCTGAGCCTGCGTGTCCGGAGCCTGTGCTCCACAACGGGAGAGCCCACAGCTGTGAGAGGCCCGCGTACCGCAAAACATAAATAAATAAAAAATAATGTATTGTGTACTTGAAATTTGCTAAGAGATCTTAAGTGTTCTCACCACACCAAAAAAAGTGGTAACTATATGAGGTGATGGCTATGTTAATTAGCTTGTGTTAATCATTTCATAATATACACATGTATCCAAACATCATGTTGTACACCTAAATATGTACAATTTTTATTTGTCAATCCCACTTCAGTAAAGCTGGGAAGAAAAATAACATGAGTGTGGCAGGGCAGGGCATGTTTCAAATCCAGAAGGTGCTTCTCCGAGTGCCCTGGAGAGCCTTGTCTTGCCTCTGACCTTCAAGCACACACGGGTCCCTTATGAGAATCCTAAACAACTCTGCACGGTGGCCTGGTTTCCACTGCACAGGGACACAGGGACCAGGAGCTAGCTTCTCACTTCCTCTGTGCTACACAGAACAAGGTGACATCTTTCCCACCCACCTAGAACAGATACTCATCTTCAAGTCCAGGACTAGTGTGAGACTAGGGAAGGAGGGAGCAGGGAAAAGGGGGCAAGAGGAGAGTGGAAACTTCTGCAGACGATGTAGATGTAGCAGAAGGAACTAGAAAAGACCTCCACCTCTGAAATAGCTGGGTCAGGTCACTGAAGGTTCCAACCAACTGCAGCTGGAAAAGTGAAAATAAATTAGCCTTTAATCTGGATTGTATTTATAACGATGGCTTAAATTTGATCCAACGTACACTATGTATTTGCTGCTTTCAGTGGAGCCTGGAGAGCAGAGAATGGGCTCAAACTCAACCTACTCCTCAGTGAGGGTGACGTTCCTCCCCAGGAGCTGTTGGGTGGGAACCCAGGGCCTTTGCCATCTCAAGAGCCAGGGGCTGGACCCCTGCCAGCAGCCAGTCTGCCCATCCCCCAACCTCCGGCCCTTTAAGCTTAGAACTAGCAGTTTCTTTTTCATTCACTTTCATTTTCAGGGATTGGAACTGAGAGAACATTGAACTAGTGTGATGTGGTGAGCAGCAGCTGGGGCGAGAGTCAGAAAACCAACTGGGCCTTCTTTCCTTCTACCACCTTCTGGCAGGGTGGCCCCCACAGCCCCTCTCCTGGGACCTCCAACCACTCCATCCTGCCCACCTCCCCGGTACTAACAAAGAACCCATGGCATGTGCTCAGTAAAACATTGAGCCCAGCATGAGGAGGCTAGAGGGGTCCTTAGGACAGAAAGACCACCCACTGAGCACAGGGCAGGGGTCGCCAAGAACAGTGTCTCTGCCTGGCCCTACGGTCGGCCTCTCTAAACCCCAAAAGGGCTTTCGTCCCAAACCTCCCTTTCAGGGTTGCTGAGGACTAAGGGAGTCTCTATTCCCCAGTGTGGTGGCTATGGTAGGTCTGGAGATGCAGGGAGACCCAGGTTCAAATCCCGCTTCTGCTGACTGCCCTGAAGCCCCAGGGTGGGCTTCTCAGGCTCTTAGGTCCTGCGTCCTCCTTCACAGAGGGCAGTGACTTAGTTCTAGGCTCACAACAGGGGTAGGTTAAAGGGAAGGTCTCTGTGTCCCAGCGGTGTGTGTGTGTGTGTGTGTGTGTGTGTGTGTGTGTGTGTGTGTGTGTCTGGGCAGTGTTCACACAGGCCTGGAACAGCAGGTTGTAAGGATATGATTGTAGGCTGACCTTCTGCTGTGGAGAGGACAGCATGGGCGTGAAAACCCTCAGGAGACAACACCCCTCGAGGATGGGGTTAGGGGAGGTGCCACAGGCCCCACCCTGGTCCCAGTGCGCAGGCCAGGTGCCAGCTGAAGGCCTCTGAGCCTTTCCTATTGATACTTCTTGGAAGACATCCACAGAACATAGCTGAAAACCCCTATCTTTCTCTCTCTCTCTCTCTCTCTCTCTCTCTCTCTCTCTCTCTCACACACACACACACACACACACACACACACACACACTCGCGCATGAGCTTGTACACCTTTCCTCATGTTGGCACCATTGGGGCCGATGGTGGTGTCAGTCCCTGGTAGGAGAGCCTGTCTGTCTTTCTGTCCACTTCTGCTCATGCCAGGGAGGAGACCGGGCCCAGAGGCACGGCTGTAGGCATGCCCCTCTTCAGCTCCTGCCCATGGCTGTCCATGATAAGGGATGGGAGCTGAGGGGCCCAGTTCTCCAGGCAACAAGGCCCTAAAGAGGAATTCTAATCGCTTGAAGCAGGGCAGGCTGTATACAAAATCATGACAGGACATCCCCCTCTTCATCCCCTCCTGGTCCTCAGGAATGGGTTACATCAAGGTCAGCAGCTGGGCTTGGAGGACCTATGTTATGGGGAGGCAGCTGGGTGAACCCTGAGCCAGGGGAACATGGCGGTTGGAGTACAGATATCCCTCTCGGAAAGCCACTCCTCTCCAGTCAGCTTTAGTCCCTGGATGGAGATGGTGGCACCCTTGGGTAAGGCCCAGGGCTGGGCCCTGCCTCTCCCACACTGGAGGAAGAACTTGGCCAACCATGGTATCCAGCAGCCTGGGGCTTGGCCAAAAAGACATGAAGTTTCCCAAAAATACAAGAACTCCTCTCCCTGCCTGAGCCCAGGAAAGGAGGGGAGCTGCAGAGGGTCTCTCCAGTGTCCTGCAATTTCACTAGGCTGGCAGGAGAAGTTCCCTGACCTGTGGCCAGAGGGCGCCCCGCTCCAACAGACCCAGCCCCTGCCCTCCTGCACGTCTGCCTGCCTGGCCCAGCCTCCATGGCATGCAGAGAAATGGATGGCCCTCTGAGAAGAGTTTGTGGGCTTGATGAGTTTACTTTACCAAGTATTCCCAAGTATGATCCCATCTGGGGAAGAAGGAACCCTTGTGGCTGTGTGTGGACGTATGTAAATACAGACACTGAAGCTGCTGGGGCAGACAGAGGCCCAAAGTAGCCCTGGTGTGCCTGGGGGGCCAGCTGAAGGGGAGTCAGAGCAAACTTTCTTCTCTGAACTTCTTGGAACTTTCTAATCAACATTTTGCATTCTTTGTGTTCTAGAAAAATTTTTAAATGTAACTTGGCTTTTCTGCATATGCCACAGGCTTGTGAAGAGTATTTCCTGTGTGTGTGTATGTGTGGGTGTGGGTGATATGTGTGTTGTGTGGGTGTGTATGGTGTCAGTGTGCATGTGCATGTGGGGATGTGTGTGTGTGTGTGTGTGCATGTGGGTGGGTAGGTGTGGGGATGTATGTGGTTGTGTGGGTGCCTGTGTATGCATGGGGTGGGGTGGTGTGCACGTGTGTGTGTGGTGTGGGGGTGTGGTATGTGTCATGTGGGTTTGTATGTGTGAGTGCGCTCACATGCTTTGCTTTCATTTCTAACATGTGGCCCAGGTGCAGGCCCAAGTAGGGCCCTGTGTCCACTCTGGGAATTTGCACGGGGTGAGGGTCAGCAGCACATCAGGAGCAGGCCAAATAGTGGAGGGGAAGTCTGGAAACCCAAAAACTTTTCCTGTGAGAGTCTCTCGATACAAGCAGCTTCTGGAACTGTGAAGTCTCCACAGCCCTCACAGCTGGGACCTACTAATCCTTGCACTATTCTCAGCTAAACATCTCAGAGCTTCTCAGCCACCAAAGGCTGCAGGGAGCACATCTGCAGTTCACCCCCACAAACACGGTTCCATAAAGAACAGTCTGCCCCCTTACATGACAGCCACCAAGGAATCTCGGGGCCACTGGGGGCTCTTGGAACCCCAGGCTCTGCTTGGCTTCCCTCATTCCAGAGCTGTAGGTTGAAAGCCAAGAAACACAAGACCCAAAGCCACATGAATTGCTGTGGATTCTGAGAGAGGCAGGTGGGTGCAGGCAGCCAGGAATCCTCCACAGAACCAAGTGGCCCTCTGAACTCTGCTTAACCCTGAATGCGCCTCTTTAGCCCAGCCACAGTGGGAAAGGCAGGGGCCTCCCCATGCCGTGTGGTCGGGCTCACTGGTGGGCCTGTGAGGACCTGCCCCACAGAAGTGAGAAAAGGAAGAAGGCACTGGAGAGGTCTGGCCAAAGCTGTCTGCACAGTTAGACTGTGGCTGGGACAGAGTGGGAAGGAAAGCCAATGAGTGGTATGTCCCACTGTGTTTTCCAAAGATCGACAGTATCTCCCATCTCTGTGCTTTACTGCAATTGGCCTTGACATTCTTCTTATCAAGGTGGGGGGCAAGTATGCCCGACTCCCTTGAATCTGGGGAGCCTGTGACTTGCTTGTAACCAATGGAATGATGTGTGACCTCCAAATCTCACAATGTGAAGCTGCGCATTCACCTCTGGAGCCCTAAGCCACCAGGTAAGCGTCCATGATGAGGCCACCTTGTTGTAAGGAAGCCCAAGCCCCACGGAGATGCCATGTGTATGCTCTCTGACCAACAGCCCCAGCTGAGGTCCCAGTCAACAATCAGCATCATGTGAGGGAAACAAGAGGGAGATTCTCTTCAGATGATTCCAGCTGTCTGGTCACCCTCAGTCGTCACCTGAGGCCTCAGACATTACAGGGTGGAGGCAAGCCAGCCTGCTGTGCCCTGTCCAAATTCTGTACCATAGAACTATGAGTATAGGAAGCTGGTTGTATGCTACTAAGTGTGGGGTGACTTAGTATGCAACAATAGAAACAATACAGTTGGCCAAGGAAAGTGTCCTGAAAGCTGTGTCAACCACCCCTCCTCCCCTTTCCCTTTCACGGATGCTGCCAGGACCTGAGAGGCCACCAGTCCTTTGGAGAGCTGGCCCCTCTTTAGCAGATAATGACCCAGGCTTGGGGCCATGGGAACTGTCTCCTACAGGGCAGCTTTACCGTGAGCGCCCAAGGCCCAGGGAACCAAAGTGAGCAGGCCCTGCCAGGCAGAGCTGGCCTGCATCTTCCCAAGCCCAAGGAAGGCACTGGTGGCTGAGAGCTGGCTGTTCACACTGGCTGAGTTCCAGGACTGGATTTGCTGGCCTGTGCTCAGTGTTTCTGAGCCTGATGCGTGAATGGAGCTCAAGTCATGAGTTACTGCAGCAACCAAGTCCTCAGGATGGGTGGGAGCAAATCACTGCTGCTGTGGAAAGGTGAAGTGGGAGGGGGAGCAGGGCTTCTCTTTTTTTTTTTTTTTTTT
>NW_006770524.1:118277-127827 GCF_000442215.2 Lipotes vexillifer | reverse complement strand
TTGCGGTACGCGGGCCTCTTACTGTTGTGGCCTCTCCCATTGTGGAGCACAGGCTCCGGACGCGCAGGCTCAGCAGCCATGGCTCACTGGCCCAGCTGCTCCACGGCATGTGGGATCTTCCCGGACCGGGGCACGAACCCATGTCCCCTGCATCGGTAGGCGGACTCTCAACCACTGCGCCACCAGGGAAGCCCCAGGCCTTCTCTTTGCCCCTTGTTCCTGGCCTAGGCTCGGCTCTCCTCTCCAGACTGCTTGAGAGTGGATGGATGGGCAGAGGTTTCCAGGAAATTGTAGGACAGCAGGTCCCTGTGGTTGTAGACGTGGGACTGGGCAGCTGGATGGACAGCCTGGACAAGCACTCCTAGGTCCAGGGGCCAAAGGGTCAGCAGCAAACAGGGCCCTGGGCGGTCAGTAGTCACCATCGTTTGCCATCAGATGATCTGCTCCCGGGCAAGAGGCCCTGGGAATCCTGCAACACAGATTGCTCTATTCTCCCTGCTGCAATGCCCGCCAGGGGGCTAAGGGCAGGAGAGAGGCCCTGAGGTATGGGTTTGGCCTCCCAGAAAGTGCAGCCGGAAACAAGTTTGACCTTCTCCAACCCCACTGTGCACCTGGGAAACAAAGACCCAGAGGAGCGGCCAACCCATAATGTGTTGTCACCAGGGGCAACCTGGACACAATTCTCCCAAGCCTGAGAAAAGTTGTTGTTCATCACAGTGGGGGTTGGTGTTTGTTTTGTTTTGATTTTTTAAAAGCCTGAACCAAATCAGCTTTTTAAAATGCTGCTCCAGGATTCAGTGCTACTTAGAGACGGCCTGAAGGGGCAGCTCTAGGCAGAGTCGACAGCATTCTGGCAGAAACACTTGCAGCTGTCCAGACACCCTGCCTGAGACCAAGGCTTCCTGTGGGTATTTTATTTTGTTCAATCAGCAACTCTCATGGAGGAATGAAGCTAAAAGATCAGGTTTTTTGCCCATGATGCAAGGTAGTTCTCCTCTCTGAAAAGTTAGAAATCTTAACATGGAGGGGGTCATTTGTCATGATTCCATGTTGTCGCACACATTCAATTAATTGTTACATTAAACCAAAAAGCAGCACTAATCCAGCTATGTGGGACATGACTCCAGACTTCTTTGTAAGGAATGGAGATAATTATGGCAGAATTCCAGCCTCCCTTATTTCAAAATAATCAAGTCAGCAGACGCCTGGCCGGAGGTTCCTTCCACTCATTAGTCCTGAGCATCTAGATGGGGCAAACCAACCAGGGATTATCACCTTCTTTTAACTCCCAAGTGCCCACTGTGGCACTAGGCATAGGCAGCTATCTCCCCAGGCCCTCACCCACCCTCAGGGGGCTGCACTGCCTTCCTCAGACCCCACATTTCTTCCTGTTGCACATTGTGCAAACAAGAAAACTGAAGCCCACAGAACACTCTGTGACATAAATCGCAGCAATATTTTTCTGAATCTGTCTCCTAGAGTAATGGAAATACAAACAAATGGGACCTAATTAAACTTAAAAGCTTTTGCACAGCAAAGGAAACCATGAACAAAATGAAAACACAATCTACGGACCGGGAGAAAATATTTGCAAATGATGCTACCAACAAGAAATTAATTTCCAAAATATAAAAACAGCTCATTCAGCTTAATATTAAAAAATAAGCAACCCAGTCAAAAAATGGGCAGAAGACCTAAGTATACATTTCTCCAAAGAATACATACAGATAGCCAACAGGTGCATGAAAGGATGCTCAATATCGCTAATTATTAGACAAATACAAATCAAAACTACAATGAGGTATCACCCCACACCAGTCAGAATGGCCATTACTAAAAAGTCTACAAATAATAAATGCTGGAGAGAGTGTGGAAAAAAGGGAACCCTCATGCACTGTTGCTGAGAATGTAAATTGGTGCAGCCACTATGGAGAACAGTATCTCCATACTCCTTAAAAAACTAAAAATAGAGTTACCATGTGATGCTATAATCACACTCCTGGGCATGTATCCAGAGGAAACTCTAATGCAAAAAGATACATGCACCCCAATGTTCATAGCAGCACTATTTACAATAGCCAAGACATGGAAACAACCTTAATGTCCATCAACTGATGAATGGATGAAGAAGCTGTGGTGTGTGTGTGTGTGTGTGTGTGTGTGTGTGTGTGTGTGTGTGTGTGTGTATATACACACACACAGTGGAATACTACCCAGCCATAAAAAATAGTGGAATAATGCCATTTGCAAGAATGTGGATGGATGTAGGGATTATCATATTAAGTGAAATAAGTCAGAAAAAGACAAATATCATATGATATCTCTTATTTGTCCAATCTAAAAAAATTATACGAATGAACTTATTTACAAAACAAATATACTCACAGACATAGAAAACAAACATGGTTACCAAAGGTGTGGGGTAAACAAGGACGTACTGTATAGCACAGGGAACTATATTCAATATTTTGAGTATATATCTTGATATACTCAGTATCTTGAGCCTATAGTGCAAAAGAATCTGAAAAAGAATATGTGTGTATGTATATGTATAACTGAATCACTTTGCTGTACATTTGAAACTAACACAACACTGTAAATTAACTATACTTCAATTAAAAGATAAAGTAAAAAAAAAAGAAAGAAAGAAAGAAAGAATACCAAAGCCCAGGGAGGTTAGGTGGCTTGCCTGTGATCACACAAGGAGTGGTAGGCTCCAAGTCCAGGCGTCTCTCCAAATTCCACTGGAAGAGAATCCGCATGAGAACAGGAATCCGACATTCAGGGCTGAAGGCAAAGGGTCTTTCTCTTGGGATTCAGTGAAGTGATTCAATAAACCTGATTTGGCTGGAACTTCCAAGAAGAAAACCAGCCTCTATCTCCCAGTCATGCGTGTCCCTGGCTGTACGACGACCCTTTCTAAGAGGATGTCATCAGAAACTGCACACTCTCCCTCAGCTGGGACTCGGCGTGGCTTCCCCTGCTGGGCAGAGAGAGCAGCTGGGCAGCTGGAAAACTTAGCCACTCTTAGTCTGTCCCCTCAGACTAAATGGTCACACTTCTCAAGAGGACAGCCAGGGTCCACTCGACTTGCACTGGGGCTGACACAGGCTCCGAGGGTGTGGGTGACTGTTGCAGCCTCTCCTCACCAGGGGAAGCTGTCTGGCATGGACCAAGGCTCCTGGCTCGGCTGGGTCACACCACCAAGGCTGGCTCTGGAGCTCAGCTCCACCCTGATGGCCACGGGCCTCAGTGCCAAGGGAAGTGTGACAGATGCAAACTCTCTGGTCCTGAAGAGTGGGGCCAGAATTGGCAGCTGCCCTGCGATGAGTATTTATGGGATGTGAGCTCATTCATTCCAGGGCAGGGTACTGCTGAGGCACAAGGGCAGAAAGTGGGATCAGGAAGTGTTCTGGGGGCCCCTTCTCCTGCTCCCAGACTGCCCAGAACTGGCCTGCTCCAGCTGGAACAGCTCTTGGTTGAAGTGCTGAGAGCCCAGTCCATCTGAATATTGCACGCACTTCCTCTGAAGCACATAGTTTCTACATTTCAGCTGAAGCTCTGAAGGCACCTAAACTCACCCACACTGCGGTTGTAAAGTATCAGGGGTAGCTGGGATGCAGAGCAGAATTTTGGAAAGAGCCACTGATGTCCTTTGAGTCTTCTCTCTACTCCCCAAAGGGAAGAAGAGCAGAGGGTGCTTCACCCTTCACCTCAAATCTCACGAGCAGAGCCCTGAGAGGACCCATTAGAATCCTCTTATTGTCCCCCTGCAATGTAGAGCATACAGTGAGTCAGTGTCCACGTGATTGGACCAGCACGCTGCTCTGATGCCAGAGTCAGGGAGAGCACAGACTGCACTCCAAAGCCACTCCAAAGGTTAAGTACCGTGGGCCAAAATGCTAGAGAAAAGCTGGAGGTTCCAGCCCTCTGGAAATGTGCTCACCCAGGTCAAGAGCCCTCAGCAGAGCCTTCCCCAGTGAATGTGGGGTGGGGTCCCTGAAGAACTCAGTGCCCAGAAAAAAGAGTCCTTTAAAAAATGCTGCCCATGTGAGATCACAATGGTGGTACGTCCAAGCAATATCTTCGTGGCGGCCCTGCCCACTTCTCCCGCTCTGCTCTTGGACCAGGAACTCAGGGCCTGACAAGTTTGGGGGGAGGGGAGAGAAAACACCAATGACACCCCTTCCTCTGCTCTGGGTTTCCTGTGAACACCACGAGGAACAGGTGATGCATCACCCAACACAAAGAGAGAGGCAGACACCTGGGACGACTGAGGACATCTGGGCAGAGGATGTGGAAAGGGCTGAGGGCTTGGCTCATGTCAGGACTTCGGGTGTCCAAGGAAGTGGGACTCTGCTCTAGATGGGGGGTGTCAGGAAGTGGAAACCATTCTGCAACTAGGTGTCTGAGAAATGATAAATGCTGTGTGCAGGGGTGCAGCCTAGATGGAGGTGAGGGAGCAGCAGTCGCTGATTTGAACCCAGAGAGAAGGACGTGTGCTGTTCTGTGGTTTGCAGCTCGACTTTGTGTCTATGCTTAGCCAAGATTTTCAAGTGGCCTCAGTCTGTTACACCTCATCATGGCCTCGGGGACATCTCACCTGGTGTTGGTGCCCATGAGGTTTTTTGTGTCTGTGGGACACCTGGACCAAGCTGGGAGCAACAGGCCAGCTCCCACCAACACTCCAGGGGCCAGGCCAGCTCCTGGACTCCTGGGGCTGAGTTTCTCTTTCTTGGCGAAGACATCAGTTCTCAGCACTGCCTGCACTGATAGCTCATTTCTGCTCCAGTCACACCGACCTTCCTGTGCCTTGGACATACCTCCCCCCTCCCCACTTACCTATCTTCCAGAACTCAGTTGTCACTCCTCCAAGTCTCCAGGATAAGCTGTCCAACACTATGCCTATCTCCTACCACTGGTGCCACTGTGCATTTATTCCTGTGGGCCTCTCACTATATCTGTCCCCTCTTAGACTATAAACTCCACCAGAGATGGAACTTTTTCTCTTTTGCTTCACCACTGTATTCCCAGAACTATGTCAGTGCCTGGCACTTAATAACTCCTGGAGCCATCATCTTCAAACCATAAAGCCCAGAACATTCTCCCCAGTAGGACACAGAGAAGCTGGACTCCAGAGTGATATTCCCCAACCCCACAAATTATGTTTGAACATTTGAAAGATCCTCTGATAAATTTAAAGCATGCACTGCCATTATTTTACAAAGAGGTTTCAAACTGAAAATCCAGGCCAATTATGCCAGGACAGGAGGTTTTGCTTGGAAATGGCTGTCTGCTTTGAACACCAATTAGGATATTGATTTCTTGGCCAGCATTAAGGAATTAAGCTCTTTTCAAATCCCCACATGCTAATAGGAACTGAGGAGACATGCTCAATCAATTCCAAATTAAAGGCAGCTTCACTTTCAATCCCTTTTGGGGTTGCCAACAAATATCAAAACCCAGTGAGCAAGTGGCAACATGGCAACACTCCACCCCTTAGCACATGTACTTGCAAGGGTGGCTCCCTTTCAAGGTTTCAGGAAACAAACATTGTAGTTATCATAAAAGTAGAAGAGGATGTGCAGATATCCCAACCTTTTGAAAACATGCAGTTTTTTCCTATTATAATCCAGAAGGCCTGGGTTATCCATCTGTATTCTGGCTTTATTTCCAGAATCTGTGCCTGCAGAGTAGCCTTGTGTACAAGCTCAGGACTCACTCCCTCAATACCCAGAATCAAATAGCAGTCCCTGATGGAGTGGCACACATCTCCCTACCAGAGCCTGTTTGAGATAAGACCAGCAAGCATCCAAGCTTCAAAGGGAAAAACCCTCCTCTGAGGTGGCCTCCACCACCCTGTTCTCAGACGCCTAGATGTGGAAACTCTTTTAAAGCTCCAGATACACCAGAAAGTATCCCTTAAGACCCACTCCAAAGATCAGACAGATACCCCAGGGGGCAACCAAGCATCCTGAGAGAAGAGCTGTGACATTCGGGCTTGGGTGATAAGGTACATTTCCTCATGGGCAGAGTATCTCCTGGAGAGCACCCCTTACCACACAAACCCCTAAAGAGTCAACTACCACCACCTTTGACCCTTACTAGGTGGGGCCCCTCCCCTGATGGTAGCTGACAGACCCTCCTGCCAGAGGCTGCATGGTTGGTGGTTTGCCTGAAGCCAGGTGGCTTGTGCCAAAGTATCCCATTCTTGACCAACTGATGTTTGTTGTCTATCATCTGATTCCACTTTGATGAAATTCAGCAAGGGGCGGTGACACTTTCTGTTTTCACCAGGAAGCCCTAGAGTAGCATTCCACAGAAATGTCCCATGTTCTTGGCTGGCCCAGCATCGTGATCATATGTCACAGCTGGACGACTCGGGGAAGCCAACTCATGTGATTAAATTCAGAACTGCCAAATGATTCCTTCACACTGAGGGGTGTTCTTTTCAAGGGGTTGAAATTAATTGATTCCCCAGAAGGATTTCTGGCTGGAATTCCCAGAAAGCCAAGTCATAGGAATGGCGCCTGGTGTGCATGTGTGCTGTGAGCACAGGGGTGGGGAGTCGTGAGGGGTCCTGCCTCCAGACAAAGGTAGGGCCCTGAGAAGGTTGAGGCCCAATCAAGTATCACCCCTTTGGACCTGGTGGATAAATCCAGACAAGTACTCGCTCCCTCCACTTCCTCCTTCCAAGTTTGTGTTTGGTACTGACCCTCCCCCTTAAATAAAATATGATATATAACAGTAATATATACAACAGACAAAAGCTGTGGTTTCTAGGTATAAATATATTTTATGTATTTAGATGTATAACTGTGATGAGACAGGATGAAAATTATTAACACCCCCAGGGGTTGCACAACCTTCATGCTCCCCAACTCTCACACAAGGGCCAAATCCAAGAAGGTAGATTTTCAAAATAGAAGAAAAAGAAAGCAATGAGGGTGGGAGGATGTGCTCCACAGATGATGCCACTTGTCAGGGGACCTTGATGTGGCCGGAGTTCACAGTGAGGGGAGAGGTGGGGAAGGGACTGAAGTGGGGGCATGAGGAGCTGGGAAAGCAGGAGTTTCCCTGGGATCTCAGTGTTAGCAAGTGAGAATGCTTGTGGAAATTTGAGCCAAAATCACTATGGACCAAATACTTAAATGTTTTGGAAAGATGTAAATAAAACTGGAAATTACCAAATACATTGTGTTTCTTAAAGTATGACACGGCTTTGGGCCTGGATGCAGTTAAAAATTGAAGGTTATGGTTGATGGTTTTTTAGGGGTTTTGGGGGGGGTTATATAGACTATTAAGGAAATTCTGATTCACAAAGACAATTAGTTGCAAATGGTGATCGACATTAATAAGTTTGTCACAGAGATGGGATAAGTTTTACTTTAAGGTTTACACTAAATCAAGTTAGCCTAGCAGCACAGTCAATGTGTTGGTGGGCACTGATGTGTAAGCAGTTGGTCACATTGAATAAATGTGTGTGAGTATGTGATGAAGAGAGAGAGGTGGGAGGTTTTCAGGACAATTTACAAATAGTTAGAAATAAATGAAATTCCAGTCAAACATTTGGGAAATCTCTCACAGATCTTCATACATGCAACCATGTCTCGCAGGCTGCTGCTCCTTCACCTCCTCCTCCTAATTCATCATCCTTTCCCCATATTGCCTCCTCCAGCTGAAATGGCTGACCTCAAACTGATAGACAAAGCTGGAGTTCACGTCAATTTAATCACCCACACCTGGTTTGCAGATTTTAATGATACAATTTTCAAGGACTCTATTAATTTTCTGGGGCTGCCACAATAATTGCTACAAACTGGATAGCAAACTGGATAGCTTAAAACAGCAGGAATTTATTCTGTCAGTTCTGGAGCCAGAAGTCCCACCTTGAGGGGTTACAGGGCTATGTTCACCTCTGGAGGTTCTAGGGGAGATCCTGTTCCTTGCCTCTTCCAGTTCTGGTGGCTCCATGGCCCCCATCTCTGCCTCCGTGACAATGTGAGCTTCTCCTCTGTGTGTCTGGGTCTCCTTTTCTGTCTCTTATATGGACACTTGTCATTGATTTAGGGCCCGTCCAGGTAATCCAGGATGATTTCATCTCAAGATCCTTAACTTAATTACATCTATGAAGACCTTTTCCCCGAATAAGACAACACTCACAGGTTTCTAGGGATTTGGATGTGGACATATATTTGGGGAGCCACCATTCAACTCAGTACAGGGGACAACCTTTCTCCCCTTCATTACCACATGTGTGAGAAGCAATTCGCACATTTCCGGGCACTCAAGAAGTACTCGGTCAAAAGTGGCTAATATTAGGGAGGGTGGGAGGGAGGGAGATGCAAGAGGGAAGAGATATGGGGACATATATATATGTATAACTGATTCATTTTGTTATAAAGCAGAAACTAACACACCATTGTAAAGCAATTATACTCCAATAAAGGTGTTAAAAAAAAGTGGCTAATATTACTTGTACCCCCAATGCCCTATCCCCCACCACCTCCACCCCTCCTCCCACCACCCTCACCCCACCCCAACCCCTCCCCAGTGTTGCTTTACTCTCACTCCATATCTTCAGCATGGGCCAAAAGGAATTCAGGAAGTTGATTGTCTTCTGATTGGCTGACTACACTTTAGCACATGGCTATTTTTCAAGACCAGTCTCATCACTTAATGTCAATTGCCAGCTGGCTAATTTGCTAAATATCAATATTAGCCAAATGACATTGTCATTGTCCATTTGCAGACACTTGGTATGATATCTCAACATCAGAACTCCCTTCCCTCGATACACATCAGGCTTGTGCCAGAACCAGACTCGGGAGCCATGAACCTATCGTCTGCCTTTTCTGACTCTGCCCCCTTTGGAAATGCTGGGTCCCTTCTGGGGCAGCACGACTGGAGGAAACAGCTTGGAGGCTGGGCACGGAACCTCCTCCCTGGCCTTCTCAAGGCCTCTCCTCCTCTGACACTAGGAAGGAAAATATTCATGACATAACTTTTTTTTAAGATTTTTTGATGACAATTTTTTAAAGTCTTCATTGAATTTGTTACAATATTGTTTCCATTTTATGTTTTGGTGTTTTGGCCACCAGGCATGTGGGATCCCATCTCCCTGACCACAGACTGAACCCTCACCCCTTGCGTTGGACGGTGAAGTCTTAAACACTGGACCACCAGGGAAGTCCCATGACATAATTTTTTAAGAGAAATAAGCACACCCACGTTCACAGCAGCATTATTCACAATAGCTAAAAAGTGTCCATTGACAAATGAAAGAATAAAAAATGTAATATATTCATATAATGGAATATTATTCAGTCTTAAAAAGGAAGGAAATGCTGACACATGCTGCAACATGGATGAACCCCATCCCCCTCTCCTCTCATAGACAAAAGGCTCAGAACACAGAGGAATCCCCTCAGATCTGACCCATCTGAGAGAAAGCAGCAAAGATGAAGCTGGGGCCCCAGTTGTACTGCCAAGATGGAGGCCCCAAAGCCTGCTCCCAACCTCTGGTCCAGCACCAGCCTCCAGTCCTCTT